>NW_014039378.1:7360-14395 GCF_001186125.1 Sphaeroforma arctica JP610 | reverse complement strand
TACACACACACACACACTATATATATAATATATATATATATATATATATATACCATATATATACATACATACATATATACACACACATACGTATATATATATATACACACACACACACACATATATATATATATATAGTCAGATATATCCATATTTTTATACACTTCATCATGGAACACACGCTTCAATATATCACAATAGTCAGTTATACGCTAAGACTACTCGTTTTGGTAACCATCTGCAGAGGGTTTCTGCGCGCGCGCATATGTACCTGAACCAAATCATGGACGAACTTGTCGGCGTCTTTGATGTCCTTGTTCGTGACGTTCTCCGTTGAGAACAGATGGTAGCCATGTCCAATTCTGAATACATAGGACAACCCATAGCAACGGGGTCAGTAACATAGCAACGGGGCCAGTAAGGCAAACACGGTACAAAGTGCACGACGCGGGCGAATGAGACGGTATCCATGTCCAATTCTGAATATATAGGACAGCCCATAGCAACGGGGTCAGTAAGGCAAACACGGTATGAAAGGGACTAAGCGGGTGTATGAGACAGTGTCCATGTCCAATTCTGAATATATAGGACAGCTCATAGCAACGGGGTCATTAAGGAAGGTCTCAGTAAGGCAGATACGGTACAAAAGGAACGAAGCGAGTGAATGGGACAGTGCAGCACACACATTGGCGAGAAAGGGTATATGGTAGCTTATTCAGGACATTTCTTGTTCAAAACAATATAGGTATATGTGCATGGTGTATCTAGTTCATAACAAAATAGGAATATGTTCATGGTGTGTTATAATAATTATAATAATCACAACAAAAATTCATAATAATCAAAACAATAATTCATGATAATATAGGTATATATGTATGGTGTGGCATAATAATCATAACAATCACAACAATAATTCATAATAATAGGTATACATGCATGGTGTGTAATAATAATAATAATAATCATAACAATAATTCATAACAATATAGATATATATGCATGGTGTGGCATAATAAAAAAATATTTATAACAACAATTCATAACAATATAGACACATATGCATGGTGTGGCATAATAATAATAATATTCATAACAATTCATAACAATATAGGTATATATGCATGGTGTGTGAATTCATGTCTCGTGCAGATACATACCGCTGAGCGCTGCACCCTACAATAGCCTGGACGATACTTTCTGGACCAAATGCCTCGCCAGCATGCACGGTACGATTCATGAAGTTCTTGGTCACATAGCTAGATGTAGGTAGAGATAAATGAGGGGGTAGCGACAACGTAGGTAGAGATAAAATGAGTAGGTAGAGACAAGACAGGTTTCTAAGTTGATTGAAGTTCCTCGAATTATACATAGGAGACCTGAGGTTTGTGCGGTACGCTGTAGTACTTTGACATTAAAATATCTGGGTTCTATTCTACTAGTACTTCTATGTTATGAAAGCTTCACAACAAGTGTGCCGCTCAAGTTACGAAGTGGAAAAATATACCCTTCCATATATATTATATTATATACACACACACATATATATATATATACATACATAAACAAATATATATATACATAAATAAATATATATATACATATACATATATAAACACATACATACATACATACATACATATAGCACATACTCGAAGGCTTCGTTGTGTATCTTCGGTGGGAAACCATTCTCCGATCCAGCCAAGTCGAAACCGACGATGGGCAAACCGTCAATATCGCGCAAGTGCACAGCAGCACGAGCCAACTCAATTGACGCTAAGCTCTGCAGAGTTTTATCAGGCGCAAACTGATGGCACCTGTGAATGAGTGAGTGGGTGTGTGGGTAAGTGAGTGAGCGAAGAGATGGTGAAGGGTAAGCTGAATGTACCTGGAGGTAGGGATATGCACGTGTAACAGCGTGCACTTTCCCGTACAGTTGTAATGCAATTATGGCCTGATCTACTAGGTTGAAAGCACAACTCTATAGATTTGTTAGCACTGAATATGGTATTAATTTGTGTGCATAAATATATATATGTGGGGTTTGACGATACACGTGTAGCCTTTTTAAATATATATATATATATATATATGAATTCAATAAAACGTATTACTGAAGGCACACACAGCAGGCTACGATCGCCTGAATAGATATGCGCGAGACATAGTAAATACATACATACATACATACATACATACATATATAACAATAACAATAACAATATCAATTTATATATATAAATATATATATATATAACAATATATATATATATAACAATATATACATATATATAACAATATGTAACAGTATATAACGATATATAACAATATATATAAATGTAACATAAAACGTAATAATATATATGTGTTTCCAAGAAAGTCACTGTTTCTAATACACATCAACGCGGATGGAAATCCAAGAGTTAATGATTTTAATAGTAGGCCAGTCAATTTCGAAGTAATTGTAGGCGCTCAGGGCAAGGGTGTACTGAGCACCAACAATTACTCCGAAATTTACTGGCTTATTAAAATCATTAACTCATGGGGTTCCATCCGCGTTGATGTGTAAGACCCCATCATAGCAGCAGTGCCTTTTTTTGGGAAACACAGACACAGACACAGATATATATATATATATATATAGAGTCCGATGTATATTTATGCACATGTGCCCATGTATGTATAAGAACGTTTTAAGTAAACTCATAACAACATACATACATCCAGAAAAAAAAAAATCCCAACCACACCTTGACAAGTCGCGATAGTATTCCGAGAACACGGGCGCAAACATGCGCATGGCTGTGCAGATAATGCCGTAGTTGAACTCAGGCTCAGACCCCTCCTTCACACCATCGCAATCATTGAACTCGTCCTTGGCACGCTTCAAACCTGTAGATAAGACGGAGATATATAAACTACATCAAAATTTCGGAGTAGGTAAAGGTTGACTATTAACCTGTAGATACGACGGAGATATATAAACTACATCAAACTTTCGGTGTAGGTAAAGGTTGACTATTAACCTGTAGATAAGGCGGAGATATATAAACTACATCAAACTTTTGGTGTAGGTAAAGGTTGACTATTAACCTGGAGATAAGACTGAGATATATAGACTGCTTCAGAGGTTCGGTGTAGGTTGAGGCTGACTAATGAGCTATTGATCTGTAGATAAGACTGAAATATATAAACTACTTCAGACGTTCGGTGTAGGTTAAGGCTGACTATTAAGCTATTGACCTGTAGATAAGACTGAAATAAATAAACCACATCCAACTTTCGGTGTAGGTTAAGGCTGACTATTACGCTCTTGACCTGTAGATAAGACTGAAATAAATAAACCACATCCAACTTTCGGTGTAGGTTAAGGCTGACTATTACGCTATTGACCTGTAGATAAGACTGAAATAAATTAGCCACATCCAACTTTCGGTGTCGGTAGATATTGGTTATTGACCGGTGGTGGGAGGGCTGGTGGTGCGGTCATCCTTTTACCACACCTTCGCAGTGATCTAGTTGTCTTCAATGTGTAATATGAGAGAACGCGATAACGAGACCAAAGCAACAGCATCAAACATACCAAAGCAACAGCATCAAACATACCAAAGCAACAGCATCAAACATACCAAAGCGACAGCATCAAACATACCAAAGCAACAGCAGCAAACATACCAAAGCAACAGCATCAAACATACCAAAGCAACAGCATCAAACATACCAAAGCAACAGCAGCAAACATACCAAAGCAACAGCATCAAACACACCAAAGCAACAGCATCAAACATACCAAAGCAACAGCATCAAACATACCAAAGCAACAGCATCACACATACCAAAGCAACAGCATCAAACATACCAAAGCAACAGCATCAAACATACCAAAGCAACAGCAACAAACATACACATACCAAAGGAACAGCATCAAACATACCAAAGCAACAGCATCAAACATATCAAAGCAACAGCAGCAAACATACCAAAGGAACAGCAGCAAACATACCGTTGTTGACGGCGTGCACAATCTGAGGGATGTCCATTTTGTCGTTAAAGTGCAACTGAGGTGCAAACCGAACCTCGATGTATCTGCCAAGCGTAAGCGGAGGGACAAGGCGAGACTAGTTGGTACACATGTCAAGCGAAATGATACAGATAGTACCATAAATGGGGCTGTGGACAATTAACGAGGGCCTACTGATAAATGAGTGATTATGTTCGGTTCCTGTGCGTCACAGGATGAAGATGGGCTATATATATATATATATAGATATAGATATATATAGATACCAATATACTATATATATATATATATACGAAATATATATATATATATAGTAGTATATATATATATATATAATATATATACTAACACACACACACACACACATATATATATATATATACATATATATATGTATATATATATAAATGCCTACATTCATACATGCATACACGTATACATACACATACACGTACAAATAAACACATACACATACACAACATACAGACACACACACAGAGACACACATAGAGACACACAGGCACACAGACATATATATATATATATATATATATATATATTGGTCTGGCTGCCTTGTTACATACCTCATAATGTTCTTTAAATACTTTCTCTTTCAATCCTTCTACCGTATTGGCTGGCAGCTCAATGCCTTCCTGCTCGGCTAATTCAATCAGTGTTGTCAAGCGCACTGATCCGTCCAAGTGAAGGTGTAGGTCGGTTTTGGGGAGAGCTTTGAGGAACTCCGTAGTTATGGGTGGGTGCGTTGACGGTCGTCTGTCGCCCATGGTGTAGTAAGTCTTTATCAATCAGCAACTAGCTATAAATAGCTAACTCGTAAATAGTGCTTATAGCTGATAGCTGAAATGTAAATAGTGTGTAGAGTGTTTGATTCGATTTGGTGTTTAATGCTCAAATTTTTTTTTGCGTCCTAAGTACAGTCGTACATAAATACATATTCGACAATACATTCACTCCCGAGTCCCGACGATTTGGCTCCTTAGTCCAGTAAAGTTCATATTTATTTCTAAATAAGTAATATAAATACATCGTTTTATCAGTTGGCTATGATCAGATGTATTTTTAGTCCTCTAATAAATAGGGGGTTTTTTTTAGGAGGCTATGTAAAAATAGGGACAGAAGTCAGGATCATCGGAACTCACAGTGACGGAAGGTAATTCTTTTCATTTTTGTTTTGGAAAAATAATAAAAATATATGAAATCGTGACTGTGAACGAGTGATAAATTCATAAATATTTTCATGGCCCTCTCTGCGTCTGGATTGGGTCTGCGCTAATTGCCGCTAAATTTAGTCACAGCAGCGAGAAACTTGATTTGATGATTTTCGGCTTCCGCTCAAGTAACCCTGTTCTCTCCAGCTACTATACATAAACCACTTTGGACATATAAACATGCCATACATAGTAAAAATACCACAATTATTTATTTTAATTGTCATCATGACCCCCCCCCTCTCTATATATATATTTTAACGGCGAGACTCACGCGAGAGTGTTTTCTGATTTCTCCCTCCACTGGCCACTGCTGACTGCCTGTTGCAGTGTTGGCCTGAGTTGAGGCCTGTGTTGATGAGCCATCTTCGTGCGCTTGTTGTTGTACTGAGGTACTGACTGGGCGGCTGGCCCCAGGGCCCAGGCCCAGGGCCCGGTGACAGTCTAGTAATAATATTCTGTCCCAGAGATTGAGAGTGAGTGACAGAGACTCCCAGTCTCCCAGTCCCAGATCAACTAATTTCGGAGAGCCATGCAACAGCAAGAGTGGAGTGATGCATCACGCAACCACCGCCAGACTGACCAGAGTGACCAGACTTGCGACTATGCCGTATAAATACAGTAAACTCATCACTATACTGTAATATGATAAGTCCAGGTATACTTTCAAAAAAAAAACAACGATGTGTTTTGTTTATTACTTAGGCCCCCCCTTTTGTTTGTTTATTATTGTTTTATGTATTTATGTTTACACTTTTAAATATTAGGTGCGGAGTTGCGGAGTCTGACACTCTGACTATGTATTTAGTTAAAAAATATATAATATTGTTTGATATATGTTTTGGGACTACACACACTCTCTCTCTCACTAGGCCCCTCTACTATTTAGGTACTGCACCATACATTGGGTTAAAATCCGCTGAGGTCCAGAATGGCCGCTGAGGCCACGATATTGGCCGGTCCCAAAAAAAAAATAAATGGCCGAAGTTTGGCTTCTACACACAATTCTAAATCCTGTGACGAAAGCCGATTTTGGATAAAAAAATTCTTTCACAGAAAATTAAGTTCCATTTTTTTTTCCTGTATCCTCTTAAAGCGATTGCACCATATGTAGCACATCCGAACCGCCAATACCCATTGTCTCTACTTGCACGTCCGCCAGACTGCCACTCGTAATTAAAAAATAACAAGTGAGTTCACTGAGTTGTAAATAACTTCATCTCATTGTCACACCTTCTCTTCTCTCTTGTGTGTGCAGTGTGGACTGTGGAGACGGGGGACAGTGAGAAGTCTCACTCTCTTTTCTCATACATTAGCCAAGCTATAGTCTACTCTGAATTACATTTCTCCTCAAAATTGTAAGTAAGTTAGGTGGCTTTTTCTATGGGCAACCAAAAGGATGAGCCACTTACTCACCATTAACCACTCACCAGTACTATTCTATGTCTAAATACTCGAGCCTTGGGTATAAATTATTGTAGCCTTTTAAATCTGGACTCGCGTGTGCGTCTGTGCGAATATGTCGAGTTTCGCTTAGGTTGTCATAAACCAATGAACCCAGAGGACTCGCGTGTGCGGCTGTGCGAATATGTCGAGGTTCGCTTAGGTTGTCATAAATCAATGAACCCAGAGCAGTTCGATATTATCGCTGATTTTATTATAGTTGTAAGAACACGCCTGGCGATGTTGACTTTCCATAATCCACAGACCACAGTCTCGTGTCGAATGGATTCATCTCCCCAAATCGCTCCTCTCTCTCTCTCTCTCTCTCTCTCTCTCTCTCTC
>NW_014039378.1:0-6277 GCF_001186125.1 Sphaeroforma arctica JP610 | reverse complement strand
ACNCTCCTCCTCTCTCTCTCTCTCTCTCTCTCTCTCTAGCATGTTGTTGTTGTATGTGTGAACCCAGTGAGGCTCTGTGAACTGGGGGCCTTTGCACAGCAAACTATTTACACGCACATGTATATTTATGTATATAAAATATAATGTGTACTACTGCTTCTCATCTAAATAAATAATCAAGACTACTGAACGTGTCTGGATGTTGATATCTCATCGAAAATTATCAATCTATCAGGCAGTCCTACTGGACTACTGTAGACGGCCCCATGGACTGAATCTCTACAAAAGAATCTCTACTTTTATTAATGATCAAAATATTTGAACCCCCCCCCCCCACTAAATAAAAACGAAGAAATACAGAACTTCAGAGGGTTATGTGTATGTATATTGTATTGTCATTGTGTCCGTAAATACGCTGATTCAGGTTGCCACAAAACCGCTCCAACGGACCAAACAAAGGCTGAAAGTCCAAAGGCTATGAAAGTCTGAATAGGCATTTTTTTTTTTAGGCACAGAGAGCATATTTATGTATAATGTAACTGTCTTATTTAGAAGGCTTAATATGCAGAGAGCCGGAGTGGCAGAGAGGCAGACACGCTTCCTCAGGCCTCAGCCTTCAGGCCTCGTCTTTTTGGGTTTTCTATAAAAAAACAAAAACCAAATTATACATACTCTCGCACTACTCGCAGGCCGCAGGGACGCACGCAGAGTCGCAGACGCAGCCTCGCTGACCGCTGCCATCAGCCCCTCTCACTGTCGCAGCACTCGCAGCCGCGCGCACAAAACATCTCATTGTTTTTTTTATACGTTTTACCTTTTTATTCTTTATACCAAAAAAAATAATTTGAACTTTAAAATTATATATAATTGGCAGGTATTTTTAGGTCAAGCCATAACCCAAATAAAAGTTTTAACGTTTATTATAAAAGCAGAACTTATTTAATATTTATGTAAATAAATATGCCCTTTGACGTTATTTGAGAGATGGATGTTTGTTTAGAAGGCCGAAAATTATGCTTTTATAGAGTTTAGAGTCAATATATATATAGTTTTCTCATTTTTAAGTGGAAAATATTAACCCTTTAAAAAAAAGAACTCTTTGAGTAGTATTAATCACATATATTTTTCGTAACTATATTTGTTTTTTTTTAAATAGCGAACAGTATAGTTCGCAAATCGCAACTGAAAATCGAAAATACGTACTATGCTGAGAAAATGTACCAATTCCTTTTTCTTTCACTGGTGAAGCGTGAAAGACAGTTTTATATTTAAAAACGTAGTCGGTACACATATAGAGCTAAGTTTGAGAATTTTAAAAGTTAAATTAAGAAAAAGGCAAATTCCTGAACAAAATTTGGAATGTCTTCAATGACAATCACAGCGAAAACAGTCGTCAGTCTTAGCCTCTCAGGCAAAACTTAAACAAAAAGAGCAGAAAAGTATTTTTATAATACACTTGTTTAAACCTATCCCAATGGAATGCTGATCGATTCATTCAAGTTTTGAGATCGACTGACAATCGAGTCTATCAAAGAAACTTTTCCCAAAAAATGTTAAAAATAGGCTATATGGAGTAGTTACCATACTCTTCGAGCATAACTAGTTTAAAATGGTTTGCTTTTAAAAGAAATAACAGTAAAAATCTGGAGCGAAAAGAACACTTCCCCATTGCTTCGGGCCTGCCGCCCTGCCCTGCTATGCTGCAATTTATTTTAATATTTAGAAGTGGCGGATAACAGTATATATACATGTCACATGGAACAGGACTATCAGTTGTTCATTGTCTGATCTTTAGAATTTGATTCAATCCTCATTCAAACAACATGCTTAGTCAACTGTTTTTGTTAGCGACTGCTGCGGCAGTAGTCTCAGCGGTTGATGTACCCGTTACTGCTGGTGCAAATTCCCTATCCGCTGCCATCGACCAGGCAGCCGACGGTGATGTACTCGTACTAGCAGCAGGTACATATCAGGAAGCTGCAGCTATACAAATCAGCAAAGCTGTGACCATCAGATCTGCCGACCCCAATAATATGGCAGTAATTCAAGCTTCCACTCCAGTCTTATTTTCCATCAATAACCTAGCTGAGTTCGCTCTGGAAGATATTCTGATTGAGGACAGTGCTGGAACACAATGTGGCCTAGAAGAGCCCATTGCACTTACGGCTGAGTTTGAGTATGTTCTATTTCCCCCAGTCACATACAACACCGCCGGTACGATGAAGATGGGTATCACTGAAGGTGCACTAAATGTCGTAGGTTCAATCGGTAATCTATTCAATACACGAGTACTGAAAGATATTATGTTTGACGACTGTGATTACGAAGGTGGCAAGCTTATTGCTCCATTCGTGGACATCCTATCTAACTGCAGAGCAGATCTAGGCTTCTCTGTTCTTATGTCCAACTTCGCGGTATGTGGCGTAGTAGAGACTGACTACCCTACAATGAGTACATATGAGTCTGATCTCAAGATCTGGTCTGATGAGTTCGTGACCATGATTGACGATGATAGCGCGCTGCGAGTCCCTGTCAATCGTACCGGTACAGCCATGACTCACTTGAAGATTGAGATCGATCGAGTTGCCAACGTCGCTGCCACCATCGAGCCCAAGTGGCCATACGCCGATCTTGAAGCCGCAATCACATCTGTAGATATAATGTCTATCAGCGAAAACCAATCTACTATTGTCTTGCAAGTCAATGTGCCATCTCCTTACACTGTTATGTCCGGTGCCACCGGTGAGGTTCTATTTAACCAGACGGATGATGGAGAGTTGAGCACAGGAGCTTGGAGAGTGACCGAGGCCTGTTCCGATATCGATGCGGGCGAACTTTGTGTACAGTCAATTACATTCGATATCACCGCGTGCGATTTGTCTGGTCTTTACTACATCTTCGGTTTGCAGTTCGGCTGCATCGAGAACGACAGCAACGGACAATCCCTGGAGTGCCCTCAAATCTTGGGTGACGCTGATCTGTACTTTGCCATCGATTCCAATGACCTTTGCGACGACATGTTCCAGCTCGAGGCTCTCTTCACACCCACTATCACCCTTCGTCCTGACACCGCGCCTGCCGATGGTTACGTTGGTAACCGTCCCAACGATATCTTCTCACTCGGCGACATGTCGTACTGGACCATTCACTTATGGACTAACGAGTCTGGTGTAGGATTCGACTACGCTGAAATCATCAAGATTGTGCGCACATCTCCGAACGTCGACTGCACCGGCTACAAATGGTTCGGCGACGACATCGATGTCACATCCGCCAACCTCGATCAGACTTTCGTAGGCTACGGACCTCTGCAATTCCCAGCAGCCGATATCAACTTCCCTATGTTGGTGACCGTGGATATGGCCTGCGCCTCATCGGATCGCGAAGGTTCAAGCCTGGAGTTCAACTTCACCGTGCTCGGTGATTACATGGATAACTCTGGCCGTCGTCGTCGTCGTGAGGTCGGAGGACAGAACTTCCTGGACCTGACCCAGAACGATTTGGACCGCCGAGAGTCGGGAGAGGCCAATGTGGAGGCGCCGGCTGGTGTTATCTACAACGCGAAGGACTTCCCCAAGCTGTCCAATACCGGCACGGGCGCTGGAGCTTCCAGCAGCAACGAAGAAGAGGAGGGCAGTGGGGCGCTTTTGGCTGCACTTCTATCCATGTTGCTACTGTGCTGCTGCTGCTGCTGCTGTGCCGTTGTGGGTGTGGTTATGTACCGCAGGAAGCAGAAGAACAAGAAGGAGGAGCAGAGCTTTGCACATGTTAACTCGCACAGTGTTATGTCGGTCGGTGGAACTCAAAGCACTACGTCAATGGGCCCAGCCAGGGATGGCAATCAGAGTACCATGAGTGTGGGCATGTAGATCGAGACACTTGCTATATAATAGACATTAGGTGAGCAACCCATCTTAGAAATGTTTCACAAACACTTGCCAGAGAAGGCAAGTGTGTATATAAAATAAAATATATGACAAATTAGAAATTTTTGGGATACAAATGTGATTTGAAGGTCGATGCGACGCTGTTGCAAAGAAAAAAATGCTTTCGTTATATTTAGGTATACGTACGACGAAATCGTTCATATGTAGGCGAATATTGTATGAATATCAGATAAGACCGATATGCCCTTTCAACATATATATGCACAAGAAAACCTTGTATGTATAGAACTTTCGCAAGTACAATACATTTACAGAAACCCTAACCGCAGTATTGTCCAGGTACGTCACCGCCACTAGATTAATCGTGTTTGGATGTTGACGACTATATAATCATCTCCTTTGGTGTCAATAAAAAAAATGGGACACATGGTGTATATAATAGAAACTTGGCCGCACCCACCAAGAGGTGTTATATCGAATTCAACCAAGAAGGGAAATCGATCTGAAAACCGGTTTTAATATCTACAAAAACCGGGACTCTCCACTACCAAACATCGACGTCAGGCCCTTCCCGGGCGCACTTGTCAGTTCTCTGAACTTCTTATCGTCGACCTGACGGAGGTTCATATCTCTGTCCCTGTCAAAGCCTTTGCCTCCCTTCATCTTAGTTTCCTGTAACTCTGCCACAGCCTTCTGTGACTTCTCCCCGTGCATCTCCATCAGCGATTTGACTCTGGAGGTGGCCTACAGAAACGACAGCATGTGTGTATGTGTGTTTATGTGTTGTGCATTAACAACGGGTAGATGCGTGGGACCAAAATATGCAAGGATGGAGGACAATAGTGTACTTACATGCACATTCACATCGAGTGTGGGGTGGTGTATATTAGGGGAAAGCTTGTTAATTTGATTTGTGTCGCAAATGTCCATGTTGAGTGTCACTATGTACATCCACATCCTGAGTGCTGTTGAATGCTCAATCTGAGGAAAGTCACCACTATACACAACCATATGCGCCACATATCAATTGCACTTTAATGTATTATATATATATATATATATATATAAGCGCACTTACACATGCGTACAAACTAAGACACGTGATTGTAGAGCACCCTCATATGTAGGTAAGCCGCCCTGAACAAGCAAACTCATATGTCCCTGCGACACTCGGCGGAACTTCGACAGGGCTATCAAAACTGAAAACACAGACGGCTACAGAGGCTACGTGTGCATATACAGTATATGCCATAGCCTTCTGAATGAAACATAGACTCACGGTCACGGGTGCAAACAAATGCGAGTGCGGGTGGTAGTAGAGCACCTTCCTATGTAGGCAAGCCGTCCTGAAAACAAACAACGTGCACTCACTCAGGCGCGTCCCTGAGAAGCTGGGTGGTACTTTGACGAAGACACTGACGGACACACAGGCGCATACGAAGCCTACGGGTACAATATTAGAACATAGCTGTCACGTGGCCAAAACGAGACTATGCATGCGAAATAAATTAGTGTGGGCTTAGGGTCTAGTTTCGAGGGTTTAGGGTTTAGGGTTTACTTTCACAGAACACATAAGCACAGTGACGTCCACGTGGTTACTCATCCACTGTGCAAATGCATACATACAATAACTATACAAACACATGTGTACTCTTATGCACTGTATACATACACACACTTAATCTTGAAACGAGGTATATGGGGCATACTAATCGACCATACTCAATATACACTATCCACACAAATGGCAAACATATACACACAAATGTATATACAAATACACACATATAAATATATGCCACACAAATGGATGTACAAACATATACACAGAATCGTCCCAACCGGTAATTACATTGTACTCCTGTACCATAGCGGCCATCTCCCGCTCTCTCGCCGTCTGCCCGGGGAGTCGTAGTGACTTGGTTTTGTCCTGTCTTGCGTTCACATTGTCCTGTGTCCCGTTCTGTATACGTTCCATAGCCTTCTGGCGTCTCTCCGCAATGGCTTGGGGCGTGTCCGTCCAACCACTGCGGTCACCTCCATTCGGCGTTTTGGTCGCAAATGTTCTGTAATGTGTTATGTGTTAGGAATTCTGAGATGTCTGTAATGTGTGCAACTGTAGTTGGTATAAGTGAGATTATATATCTAGAATGTCTGCAATTGTAGTTGGTATAAGTGTGATTTTCTATCTAGAATGTATGCAGGGCGGCAAAATGCCTATATATATATATATATACATATTTATCTACATATACATATGCATATACATATACATATACATATACATATACATATACATATAAATATATGTATATATGTATATATATACATATATATCTACACACACACACACACACACACACACACACACACACACACACACACACACA
>NW_014039379.1:9431-20377 GCF_001186125.1 Sphaeroforma arctica JP610 | reverse complement strand
TATATATATATATATATATATATACATATACATATACATATATATATGGGTATATGTATATACTTGCATACATACATACATATATACATACATACATACATATCTACATACAAATATACGTATACATATGCATATATACCTGCTACATACATACATAAACATATCTATTCATATATATATATATATATAATGTATGATATGTATTGTGTGTGTGTATGTTTGTATTTCTGTATACATGTTTATATATTAGTATATATATTCGTGTGTGTGTGTGTGTGTATGTGTGTGTGCGAGTTGGTGTGTGTGTGTGTTAACGTAATGTGTGGTTGTGTATATATAGTATATTTGTACACATACATGTTGACTGAATTTTGCTAGCGTATGTATGTTGTACATGTCATATGTTGTCCTCTTTATTTTTGTATACTTCAACATCAGGTTATTTCTCATAGCAAATTCGAATACACGTGGAGTGATAGAGCAATGTCGTCCAACACTCAGATATTCCCAAAGATTCGCCTCCGAGCTGTAAAACATACGACCGGTTTTTCAGACACTCTCACTTTCAATCAATACGCGCTGTTGCCAGTGTAGTTTTGGTTCATTGTTTAATGGCAAAGCTCTTACTTCCGGCTCTTCTATAGATTCGTGGGTCTTGAAGAATTCAAACAGTCTTATCTGATCTGCGCTCGAATTAGCATCAGCGATACGATATAATACAGCACCATGGGTATGCAACACAATATTGCCAAAGAGCATGGCTTTGCATCATTGTTGCTGTATATTTACGTTTAGACATGATTGCTGATTACGTATGTACACGCACTTTGTTGTCCATCAATGCTCGAAGCATACTGCTGTCTAACTAATACATGCAGATTTACTTGTTTGTGAGTGCAGTACGTATGGGGTTTTTTTCCGTCTTGTTTGATAGACATATGTGTTTGTGTGTGAAGATACTGATACGGATATCTTCGCGTGAGTGTGTACAGCGTATTCGGGACGTACTTGTGTCCAGGCGTGTGCCAGCTGTTTGCCTGCATTTATTTGTGAAGCGCAAAACAGTACGACTGCATCGCCCGTACTCTTTAGCACTCATTTGGATGACGCCCACACCTTCCAGGCAACACAATTATGTATTGATTTGCTTTCCTTTTCCGTTCATTTCCCTTCTGCTTTGTTGGCTCTCAGCATTTTTGGCATGTGCTTGCATACGGTTGAAGGTATAAAATCAATTCGCATGAATACATATGAATGCAACATGGTGACAAGGCATCGCCACACAACTCCTAGAATAACCCTGTTATCTATTCCCCTTTGTTTTTTCTCACCTCACCCTCAGCTCACGATCGGTATCTGGTGTTGGCCATCCTCACAGTCGGCATCCTCTACCTTTTGCGTATGTGTTCTCGTCGGGCCATGTTTATTATCTAACATGATGGAACTTGATTCGCTGTATGCAGTGTCCAGAAGGATGTTTGTTGTGTTATGTCGACACGTACGTGTCCGCTATGAGAGTGCTATATACTGTCGGTGACTCTGTCCTGATGCTGGAGTGTCAAGTGTTGTAGTTTGCACGTCTTCGAAGACACTTTCGTGTTCTGTTGGGCATTACAGCCCTGCTTTGTTGAGTTGTGTTTTACATATCATCGTTTGTCATCGTTTGGGAGGCACGTTCATCGTGCTTCCAGTAATTGCGCTCATGTGCCGTGTGTATATATTTGTCGTACATGGGATGAAGGTCTGTTTTAATGTACTGAACCTTGTTCGTGCTATTTTAGCACCGTACTCTAGTCGACTGTCCTTTAACATAGCTTGCTGATGACCATTTTGGATTCGCAAATATAAAACATCCGATGTTGATCGTCATGAACTTAAATGCAACTACATGGATTATCTTTAGGTCTTTAGTTGGATTTGTATTTTGTAGCGGTAGCACATCTCATACAACAGTTTCTCAGTCGACATCGTGTTTCATCCATCCGCTGCTTTACTTTGCTCGGTGTTGCCCGGTACTTCTAATATGAAGTTCGAATCTTGAATAATGGGCTCACGTGTGTGTGAAATAATCTAAATTGGAGATATGAAGTTTCGACAACCGTGTGGTTTTTTTCGCTGCCATGGGATTTTATCTCTAACGAACCTTGCTAACGTATTTCTCATGTACACAGTGGATAGGAGTGCTGAGAAAGTCACATACAATCCCTCTAATTCACATTTTGAGCATATGAATAATCCGCCGCCTACGGAGAAGGTGCGCATGGCCTCAACGTCGAATGACGAAAACCCGGACTTTCTGCAGGTACACAGTTGTCATTCTATTTTTAGTTCTGCCCCTCCAATCTGCACGCACACGCACTCTCTCACTCTCACTTGCAGCAAAGCATATACTCAAGCTTATTCATAGAATCATTTCAGTTGATGCATCTAGAAATGATATATTGGTGGGGTAGCTGTTTTCATCCCCCATTGATGCTGACATACTTGCGCTCGGCACCCATCCGCCCACGCTTCCACCTTCGTCATGCAATCTGTGCAGCCATACTACAGGTCGAAGGATGATGTGCCTCCGATCAATTACGCGAACGAAAATGATGAGAAAAAGATTATACTAGTGACGGGGGCGGCCGGCTTTATCGGAATGCACCTTGCGCTACAATTGCACAGGCGAAATCACTTTGTTGGTATGTTTATGCAGTCGAATCTAAGTGTGTTCGCAAATTCACTGTCATCTGTGAAGCGTGTACACGTGAACTGTTCAGTCTCACTATTCTGGTTGGTGTCGTTTAGGCAACTTTGTTTGTATTCGCTGAACAATACTTTCGGCTGAGTACTCTGCTGTTTAATTTCTGGTATATGCTTCAGTGCAATGATTTCCTCAGAGATACTCCTCTAAATTACCTATTAATTTCTCGTTGATCTTTGTTGCATCGCTAAGTATGTTATTTTTCTTACGTTTATTCTTTACTGTTTTACCGAAGTATCTGAGACTGCTCTCTTGTCGAGATAGCATACGTAAATAATTGCATCAAACAGACATACTAAAGCCTGCGGCGAATTTACTTACCGAGTATGTCTTTCGTCACACCCCACTGTCTGTGATTTTATTGCAGTTGGTATCGACAACTTCGATGCCTATTATGACATACACCTCAAACGAGACCGAGCGTATGAGCTGCACAAACAGAACATCCCTATGTTCCTAGTGGATGTGTGCGACGGCGATAAAGTACACGGTATGTGAGCGGCGTTTGTGACGGAATGGGTGGTTTAAGGGGAGACAGATATGCATACCGTAGGCGTGACAAGAATATCTCGTTGTTGCGGGTGCATGTGACATTGCGGTGTATCCGTGCTTATTTTTGTGCGAGTGTTTCTAAATATATGTTTTGCCGTCCGCCTGTTGTAGTTAGAAGGTGATAAGTAGTATGAGAACTGCCTCTAGTCATGACATACAATGTATGCGGTGGGCTTGCTCAGATCACACACTGAAGCTCCTTCACCATAAATGACTATGAAAACATTTGGCTTTATTGCGACCACCACAAATTGACTGCAATTGTCACACGCGGCATTGCGCACTAGGATTGATATTATCCCAGATTTTCACTCTATGTCTGCGATGCCACACACCTGCAACCTTCTCTTGTGACACGGTTACTGTTTCTGGTGCCTTCTGTATCTCAACAATGCCACACGCCGCACCTCAGCAGCACCGACAACGGATTACCCCCCACCCACGTGCAAGCACATGCGGCAGCTTAGCCAAAGATCCATCACCAATTGCCCTTGCCCTAACAATCCCCTCCGCCACACTCATGCGAATGTCTACCACGCGCAGCTCTCTTCAAGAAATACAAATTCACGCACGTAGCGCACTTGGCTGCGCAGGCTGGGGTGCGGTACTCACTCATCAACCCACTGGCCTATGTGAGGGCCAACGTACAGTGCTTCACCAATCTGCTGGAAGTCATCAGGAACTATCCGGGAGTCAAGGTTGTCTTTGCGTCGTCGTCGTCGGTGTACGGAAGGAATACAAAGGGTGAGTACGTTCTTGGCTTGTGCTGTGGCCTTTTGCGCGCGTGTGTGAGTACTAGTAACGGATGTAGCGCGTGCTGCGTCTGATGGCGCAATCACTTCGATGTAGGTGCGTGTGCCAGTGTGCATCGGCGGGTCGGAGATTAGAGTGTAGTTAATTCATATATATATACCAGGAGGGACTGTGCCTGCAGGTATATCTGTACAAATCACGCTATTCGTATACGTCAGGTTCTAGTATGATATATATCACATATTTTGAGTTAACTCCACTATGTAGCGAGAATAAGGGGGTTTTCCAGGACATTCCAAGTTTGGAAGTTGTCACCTCTATCGATTTTCTATTACTTTTACTGTAATCGTCAAAAATCGGCCACATACCAACACGTTGAAACATACATCTGTGCATATGCGCACGGTCACCTACAACCTTCCGCACACTCAGGTCCGCACTCTAACCCATACACAGTTCCGTTCAGTGTATTCGATAAAATCAATGCGCCATCCAGTCTGTACGCGGCCACGAAGAAGTCCAATGAAGACATCGCACGAGTGTATCACCATTTGTACAAGATTCCACTGACAGGGCTGAGGTAAGATCTATACTCCCGGGCAGAGCTGTGATGCTAGATAAGGGTTACTCTTCAGAGTACAAAGTGAGAGTGATTCTTGGAGTTGTTTGTTTAGCCAGGTCTGTATTGAGTGCTGCTAGATGCCAAAATTATAGAGTGATCTTGTTTCAATCATCGAATCTAATACAGTGAACACCTCAAATCTGGGTTGACACAACAACCCTGAGTATTGATGTGCTGTGATGATGTTGTCGTATGTATAGTTCTATATTCGATGAAATCTATACACTTCTCTACCGTCTAGATTCCTTTTAGTGTACGTAAACCTGAATTCGAGCTTCTCCTGGCAGTGTTGTGTGCTGCGACTGAATACTACCTGCGCTGCTTCGTGTGATTTCTTCCCATTGTACACAGAATAGTTGGTTGTTGCCGCACTCTCTTCACTGTTCAGGCTCTGTACAGTGTACGCACAGACTTCATCCTGTCGATACAACATCCAGCCATTACTGAGCCTTCAACCACTACCATATTTTTCCCATCTGTGTTGAGGCATCGTATAATCATAAAAACCATGGCCACACCGCTGCAACCCAGCTATTTCATGCGCGGATATGGGGCGGATCCCTCGACCGCGTTTACAGTGAAATTCAGCTGCATCACAGATCAATGTGTGCACCAATGAAGAACAGATCAATGTGTGCACCAATGAAAAACAGATCAACGTGTGCACCAACGAAAAGTATATCAATGTGTGCACCAATGAAAAACAGATCAATGTGTGCACCAATGGAAAACAGATCAATGTGCGCACCAATGGAAAACATATCAATGTGTGCACCAATGAAAAACAGATCAATGATCAATGCATGTACCTATAGTGGTTTTAAACGAGAGCCAACGTGCATGCCTTGTCGTGGGCACCCTCATATCCACACGCAGGTTCTTCACGGTGTATGGGCCCTGGGGTAGACCTGATATGGCCGTGTACGACTTTTCAGTTAGAATGCTGCGCGGTGAGAAGATCAATGTGTACAGCCACGGCGTGTTGCAGAGGGATTTCACGTACATCGACGACATTGTGGACGGCATTATCGCGGCGATCAACAAAGGCAGCGACTTTGAAGTAAGGGCGCGAGTGTGTGAGATTGGGCGATAGGTTTCGAATCCCGTTTGTCATGGGTTTGATATCTTTTGCGTATCTGGGATTAGATATTTTACTGTATATGGTATATGCTCAAGTACTTGGTTTGCTCCGAGGGTTGCTAAATTTGGGTTCTGCCATACGTAACTTGTGGCTTCATTCATCAGCGTGTACTGGAGCTTGTATCTTTGTGAAGGCGCTTAGTTCTGGTATGAATGTGTGTCTACAATGGCACATGTGCGAATTTAGCACCTGTGGGCACTTCTAGATCGGGTATTTTCCTCCGTATAGTTAAATCTGCAGTAATACATGTTTGTGGACATAAGTGGAAGTGTCTATATGTATCATTGACAAATTGACATGGTGTCCATCTATTTCCCGAGTGAAGTGCCAGGCTTCCTGAAAGACCAGGGGATGTCGATTAGCCAACACGTATTCTACACGCCTGTATAGAAACGTGTACGCGCATCACATAGGTATATGTAATTCCTAGGACCATAAACAAAACAAATGCAAGCGCCATCTAATTTTTCTCTCGTTCCGCTGTAGGTATTTAATTTAGGTAAAGGCCACCCCGAGTATGTCAACGACGTGTACGCGCATCACATAGGTATATGCAATTCCTAGGACCATAAACAAAACAAATGCAAGCGTCATCTAATTTTTCTCTCGTTCCGCTGTAGGTATTTAATTTAGGTAAAGGCCACCCCGAGTATGTCAACGAGCTTATCACTGAAATCGAGCGGGTTATGGGAGTACCAGCTGTTAGGTAAGACTATCAAACTACTGTGCATAGTGATTCCTATCCGTATTGCCAAGTCTATCTATCGATGTTCAGTGTACGTTAAGTGTACAGTTTGGCATCTGCTGGTATGATATATCGACTAAACCATGGTAGGTACGTGGCTGTTCTGTCATTATATGCGGTGTGAAAGCCATAGACTCTGTTTAGTGCTCGTTGCTCGGACATTCCTCGTAACTTGAAGCTGTTTGTCTATTAGTGAGCACCCGAAATAGCTGTAAAAAAATAGCGTGGTCTAACAATTCATCGTTTGCTTGCATAGCCTCACAATACCATTCAGTTCACCACTATCTAGCACACAGTGGTGTGCACACCCATGTGGTACAAATTAGCCCCTAGTGGAGGTGAACGCGCAATGTGCTGAGTTCTGGTGATTTAGGACGGGTTGTGCACAGTTATCAATAGTACTGATGGTAACTGGTGTTGTATTTGTCTCCCTATACCGACTTTGTTGTATACGCCAAAATGAACAAATCTTCGCCCTCCTACGCCGCCACACAGGGGTGTCTAAAAAACACTTTACATATCGACAAGACATCAGTGCTTTTCCATCGATCACAATAACGGCGATATCTACTACAAATACGTTTTGCCGTTCTCACACACGTTCACGGTTAGCCTTAAATCTAATCCATCTCGAGTTCAAATCACAATACTTGATCCTCAATCGACCTCAATTATATTTTCTACTGCAGAAACGAGATGCCGATCCAACCTGGAGACGTCGCCTTGACGTATGCTGATATAGAGCACACATACAATCGCCTAGGTTTCAGACCCTCCACATCTCTAAGAGACGTAAGTTCTGCTTATCAGTATTGCACGCAGAAGCGAATCCGTATCGTGTCGGCTCCTTCAATAACAATGCCGTGTCCAACAACGACGGTCACCGGTGTATTGCCTGTGAAAGTTCTCCCGCTGGCGTTTGCGTCTCTGTGTTGTGCGCATGATCGGATAAGTATCGAATAGCCAGTATCTTGATTGATTGAATCATTTGTATCGAACCTGCTTTCGCGCAAGTATCGAATTATGGACCCGTATTTGTGTTCCGATGATATCATAGTCATAGACCACTCTTGGGCGGGGCATGTTGTGCTGTCGCCGTACATCCAATTTAGACTCAGTCCATCAATACTTTCACGTGCGAGGTGCATATCTGTTCGTCTGTTTTAAGGATGCATAACTCATGTCAACCGGTTTGGAACTGCCATCGCTGTCTAGCTTTCTGAACGTATTCTATAAAGCAATGGTATCATGTCACCTACACAGGGAATAACGGCGTGGGGCATATGGTTCAAGGAGTACACTGCCTTCATTGAGGCTGGGGACTTCAAGAAGCCCGATGCGTTTATGTACGTACTGGAGGAAGGCAGCAACAACGGGGCCGAAGGCTTTATGGATGGCGAGCAAGCGATGCATAATGGTGATGATAATGAAGAACTGGCCTTGTAGATACAGCTTAGGTACGCTTGTAGCCTCATGTGTGTAGAGCTGGCTCTGTAGATTGGTGCCAGGTGAGCTGGAAGTATAGGGAATGTTGGCAAGATTAGTAGGTCCACTTGCGGGTTCGTGTATTAGAAGCCGGCTCCGCAGTTTTGTTGGGGGGGGGGGTCGTTGCGCCTAGTGATTTGGATTATGTTCCATAGATCTATCTGTTTGTACACAGAGCTTATTCTGCATATGCAGTCTGGGTTACCTATTGGATATATATGCGCTGGAGCAGTTGGCACCGCTCGGTATTGTCCTGGCAGTGCGAGAATATCTTCAGAACGCAAGACGGACATTCCGGTGCATGTCTAAGATTTTCTCACTCGTCAGTACATTGTGACTGACGGGATGTTGAAATAGACGGGAGCAACGATCATGTCTGAGTCCTTGAATTCTATTCAGATGGACTCGGATCACAAACTCCATCACGCTACAGCTCTATCGCACCACAGCCACCGAGCAGTTGGTCTCGTACGTCTACAGAGGCTGGCTGTTAATCTATTGAACACAGCACCAGTGGCACACAAACTGTGTTGCGCTGTGGTATCCTGTGCCGTCACGATATCGATGCCGGTGACACTGAATTCCTCACGAATTAGGGTTATTGCTGATTTTGTCGTCAAATTTGACAAACGTCGATTGCACAGGAAATAAAGTCACGCTAAGGACAAGTACAATTCAGATGGCATAGCACAGGTGTGACGCATTCGGCTGCAATGGGGGTGAACGAGTAAGACACAACGACACCATTCCGGCGGTGATAGCCTTCAAAGCGTTAATACGAGCAGAACAGCAGTGACAGAATGATTCCTGAACTTTGACATTTAATTTCATTAAAAAAAGATAAAAATACAAACATGTCGTGCTATTTATGTACACATGCATATGTAAAGCTATTTTCAATGTCTGACATGTGAATTGTGATTGGCTCTATTAGTGTGTAGTCAGCTGCAATCCGTTGGCTACTGCTTCATGTTAAGTAATCACGCTACCAATTGTAGCATCGGCGAACCGTACTTGTCTTCAAACATACTTCGTCTACACACTTCAATCGCTACACTTACTGTCAAACAAAAGGAATCACAGGCGCCTCCGGAACAAAGCAAGAATGACATATTTATTCGGTCAGATTACAACGATGACTAGTCATCTGTCGGGAAAGTGCCTACTTACTGCACAATACCATGACAACATAGTACAGACCCGCTGGTGGGAGATGATTTTTGTGGTTCATTCTGATAGTTCGTGTGGTTCAATCAATTCTAGTGTGGCGGTGATGCTTACTCCCCTCCACGTTCATAATCCAAAAATAAAATAATAAAAATGCGCAAGTACTGTTTGGAAACGGTTAGTCGAGATAAGAAAAGATGCTCCAAAGCGTTAACAGCAGCTCCAAAGCCCACTGCATGCATGTCTAATTCCAGCCCCTTCGAAGTCTCGCGCAAGTCGACATTCGTATATGTGAGTACCACGTCAAAATCTCTTGTGATATGTTCCATATAGCTGCGTGCCCGTAGATTCAAAGGATTGAACTCAAATTTTTACAAGTTTAGAAGTGTGGTTTAGGGATATCCTATAATACGTTTAAGTTAACAAAATCATGATAAATGTATGCTTTTCTATTGATATGTACACGCTCGCTAGTGATGGTGAACGTGCAGACATAAAATAAAATAAAGTAATGCTGTCCATGTGTAGAAGTTAAATCTGATGGACACACTATCATTCATGTATGTATTATAAGTACATACACACCACGTTGTTAGTTAGGTAAAGCCATGTATAAAAGAGGAAATAATTTGTTGACCTGGCTCTCTGTATTCAGACACAGTGTAGTTTCATCTTTCAAGCGTACAATCTTACCATCCACGAATACAGTATATGCAGTTAGTATGAATACATATGAATACCTTCAGCTGAGCTCATAATATAACATGCATGTGATCAAAATGCATATTTAAGTACACATATACATAAATTAGTACTTATGCACAGATGTTATCTGCCTATCTTCATAACATTCTGCGTATTCCGAGAAAGTTGGAGATTTATTCTATCTTTGTCGAAACTTCACATCCGCTTAGATTTTGTCAAGAGTTCCATACACGAGAATATGAATCTATGCATTTGGTACCAAGCACATACATAAGTGTGTGACTGAGGAGACCGTTCGGCACGGACACCATAGCATAGGCCATGTGTACATATAAGATAGAGATAGGTAGATGGGTACATCGGTATCTAGATAGATGTACCGGTGTATAGCGTAGGAAGTATTAAATCAAACTTACCCCCTTTCTAGTTAATCTACATCAATGTCCTTACTAATATGAGACAGAATAGATGTGATTTAACATGTGCGCGCGCATGCATGACAAGATTACAATACTTGAATACCGTTTATCCGAGTGGAAAAATCTGGGTACATGATTGTAACTACGTATGTACTACTGTTTGCAAGTTCCATCTGTAGATACAACTGTGGATTGACAATGCTTCTAAGCTTCCGACACGGATGTTCACACCACATGCACAATCTAGTGTATACGTCCAGATATCTCAAATATTGGCTTTTAAGGTCGGGCACTATTTAACAGTGCTATCACACACAAACACCTATCGATAAGTCTACTAATCATAGACAAGTTTGCGAAGTCTCAAATGCGTCCCAAACTTTTTCAGGATGAATGCAGGTAACGGGAAAGATTTCTTGGAATAAAAAAAAATCTGAATGTATTAAGGTATCCATACACCCACACACACATATATATAGAAAAATAGAAAAATAGAAATAAAGAAATATAGAAATATAGAAACATACATATATATATATTATATATATATATATATATATATATATAGATATAGATATAGATATAGATATAATATATATATATATATATAT
>NW_014039379.1:4287-9411 GCF_001186125.1 Sphaeroforma arctica JP610 | reverse complement strand
TATAGCCACCTGCGAGTGACACCAGATCTTATAAACACGGATGCTCTAGTGTGTGTCATTACACAGCCTTGTCATCTCAATCGCATACACCGTCACGGGATGGAAACGTTTGCAGTTGACAAATGGGTTGGTTTATTATTAATTGACGGGCATAGCATCTACCATTTAATGTTCCTTCATGTCAATCTGCGCCGAGATTGGGTTCTGCAAAGCCAGTGTCTTGATGTCCTCCCACTTTTGTAGACGTTCCTTCTCCATCTCCTCCTCCCTGAGTCATCAAGTAGTTGTTTGGTGAGCGGGACAAATCTCGCAGATAGTAATGGTATGCGTACGCCATGAACAATCCTACATAGGCTCACTATGTTCTGCGCGTTGTATATTCAATCACCTTTGACTAAAGTAGAAGGCGTGCGCGCATTTCTACGAGTGCATTTGCTCACCACGTCAAACCAGAACGTACGTATAGAAAAAAATGACAACTCACATGTACATAATACACAAACTAAGTACCTCTGTAGCATCCAAGATACTTTTTATAGCAACAAAGTTGTGTTGTCAATACTCGTAGTTGCTCTGAAACTCGTACTGTACGTCAATCACCCGTACGTGGTACAAATACAGAATGGGATAGTTGTACTCATACACTACGACACATTAATTCAACGTAATGTATAGAGACTAAAACATCAACAGCCCCACGTACAAACACGCCGTCGGAGCATACGCGCAGAAACAGAAAAGTACAATGCTATGGTTAATCGGGGAATCGCTTCGGCGAACGCATATATGGGAACTAAGAATTAAGTATGGTCTCTAACGGGTGAAGCACTTCATTGATACATCAACGGTCAAGGTTCCCTTAAGTGCTCATAGCGTATTCCTAGCACACCAGACGATAATAGTCCACAATATACTACAGCGACATGGGTGATAGGAAAGGCAGACGATAATAGTCACACAATATACTACAGCGACATGGGTGATAGGAAAGGCAGACGATAATAGTCACACAATATACTACAGCGACATGGGTGATAGAAAAGGCAGACGATAATAGTCACACAATATACTACAGCGACATGAGTGATATAAAAGGCAGACAATAATAGTCGCACAATATACTACAGCGACATGGGTGATAAGAAAGGCAGACGATAATAGTCACGCAATATACTACAGCGACATGGGTGATAGGAAAGTGCTTGCGGTGCAGTTTGTGGTACAACACAAATACAGGAGATATGGCCAGGTTAGAGCATGCAGATGACTAAAGTGTGAAAAAATTTAGCACTTACATCTGCAGCTCTTGTTGGTACCGGGTCGTGCACTCTTCGAATAGAACCGGGTTGGTGTCCATGAATAGTTTAAGAGCGTTATACACCAAGCCGTGTATGGTCCTGGAAAGTAAGTGAAGAAGAGGCGAATCAGCGAAACAAAAATACCGAGTTTGCGGCTTGCGTCATGTCACCATGGCAGGACCTACACACTACTGCGAGTTGTAATAGTGCATCCCAAGAAGTCATTAACCAGATCACATGCCAAACTGTGAACAGTCCTGAGAATCTCAAATTGAGTCAGTGAGCCATAGCTGAGAATTAGTAGGGAGCAAGACCAAGGTAATATTTTGGTGACTTTTGCAGTGTTTAAACTCGAACTTACCTACAGCGGACCACACTACTTCATATACAACCGCACACGTGTTCACTACAAATCACTCTGTTAACGACTTTGCCGTCAGCAGTCCAGATCTGGCATGATATTCTCACTTGCATATGCAAAGCTAGATAGGAATTCATCATGCACAAAGGCATATGTATCATACCTATTCCAGTGAGATTTGGACGCCTTGTAGAGCGAAGAGAACATGATGGGCAGAATGACGTTTCCGTTCTCGCAGATTAGCGTCACGATATACTCGTTGTTCCAGTAGTACAATGCCCTTTCGGCAATCTGCAACAAACAACATCAGACGAATTCGATAGTGAGACCGGAAGTTCGGAATGTGAGAACGGCAGGACTATCCTGAAAATGGAGCATTATTTCACTAAACGATAGAATGAATTGTGATTAAACCATACACCTAACATCAGGCGGCTATGATAAAACCTTCAATATTAAAGACGAAACAGCATTTGTTCTGAAAGCACGCACGAGCAATGTAACGGTGGCACATAATGGAAGGGCTCTCGTACAGAGACACGTACATCAATGCACAAACGCAGCACTGACAAAGAACGGACCGCAAATGGACAAAGAGGACAAAGAACATAGGAGAACCAGATGCAAACACGACCAGGAGCATGGACCTCACGCGAACACAGAAACAATCAATAGACACCACCAAAGCTACAGCCACGAAGTACACGCCCACACGCCCACGCCCACGCACAGGCCCACGCATGGATACTCACACCCTAGTACACATATACACATACCTGGAAGTGAGGACTGGAGATGCACATGGCCATGCGAGTGAATAGAGGCACCTGAATGAGCTGGAACTCGGCGGGTTCAATAACATCGAGAATCTCTTCGATCTCATTGAGAAACATAACTTCCTTAGGGCTATTGGTTTTGGGCCAATACCGCAGGATACCCAATAATACTGGCTCGGTCAGCGTCGGGTCCTGTTTGAGCAAGCCAATGATTTAGATCCGTAGGAAGCACTTCGATATACAAAAAGGATGGATGAAAATGATGTATAGGTATATATGACCCGTTATTTGGAAAAACATGTGGTTCATGATTTAAAGTAAACGAAAAAGTTTTAGCGCATATAAAGCTCTCAGCCGTGTCGGAGAAGGTACATGGATCATTGTAATCACGACACACCTTGCCCCCAAAACTACAAGACACCAACAGTATAAAGACTCTCCGTCTAGTATAGCAACAATTCGAGCATTCGAGTCAAACCCGTAGCTACTACTGCGATACAGAACAAGTGGTCATAATAGTCATTTTGTCACGTGTGAATAGGAGCTTGCTTTCTGTCACATCCCCAAAAACTTGGTACTCTTTGTTGAATCAAATCCCATACCCATCCAACACTGGAACCTTAAGATACTGTGCAGCTGAGCGTAAAAAGTGCAACTACTCCTCTGTTTACACAACAACAGCAAACAAAAACAAAAACAAAAACAAATGTGACATACGTGCTATGCGCTTTAAGCAATATGCGTGAAACCATTACTAACCGTTTCTATCAACATACGAAACCGGAAACTTATCCCAGTCTAAGTTACGTAGCACATTTACCTACCTACACAAACTACAAACTAAGCAAATACATGCCACAGTAACCGAAGTCATCAAGTCGAACATTGGTCGCTTCTCCCCACCTTTTCCAGGAATTGTACGACACAATACGCCAGCTGTGGGTGGTACAGCGTCAGAGAGCGGACCTTGTGCAACGGCACTAACACAGTCAGCAGGAAGGTTTTATGCTCCTCTTTGAGGGGCGTCGCAAACCCGTTGATGATACTTCCAAGAATCTCCAGCAGCTCAGCAACTCCATTGTGCTGTTCTGTCTCGTAAATGAACTACGTATGGACGGAGATGTGTGTTAGATCGAGATGGAAAGCGATACGCGCGGTTTAATTAGGGGTGTTAGGTCTAGAGCGTAAGGCAGATCAATAAAATAGCACATTCGTGCAGTGCTATCACCGGGAATGAGCGTATAAACAGAAGAAATAAAGCTATACGTATGCATGTATTCATATATATATATATATATATATATATATATATATAATATATATATATATATATATAATAATAATAATAATAATATATATATATATATATATATATATATATATATATATATGTGTGTGTGTGTGTGTTGGTGCCATGCCCACATAAATACAAAGGAAAGGCATGAGATGGAAACCCAGACGCCACACAAGTCAGGGACAAGGCAGAAGCAGAAACAGAGACGAGCAGAAACAGAGATCCCAAGGCAGGACAACGAAGGCACTAAATGCATTGCAATACACTCAGTGACTCTGTGACTGTGCGACCTTAACGGCTGATGCACGCGTGGGTGGATGATCTACTATAGACACAATTCTCTATCGCGCATGCCACACTAAAAAAAATATATATATATATATACAAATAAATAAATAAATAAATAATAAATAGATAAATAAATATATATATATATATATAAATGTATATATATATAAATAAATAGATAAATAAATAAATGAATAAATAAGTAAATAAATAAATAAAATATATGGTGTGTGTGCGTGTTATGACTGCATTCGTGTAAATTACGCACCTGAAAGAATATGTTGGAGATAGATTTGCGTATGAATGCTCTGAGATTGAGGATTTTTCCATAGATTCTATGCAGGATGGTCTTGAGAAATTCTCTTTCTCTCGGATCCTCGGTGTTGAATAACTCCAACAGCTGTTAATAAGAATGCAGAGACGTTAGGAAGGGTGCAGAGTGAAAAAATAAAGGCTGCAAAGAACACAAGCGAGTTGTAGATTACTAGCCAGAAGAACCCGTTTTATATGTTTTGAAATGCGTGCACAGCCTACTATGTACACGTATCCCAGTACATAGATCTGTACATAAATGTGTGTATTGATTGGATACAGATATATACTTATGCATATCGGATAGGAGTAAACACACGCGTACACTTCCCATATCATTGCATGTATAGGGCAAGATTGAATTCGATCACTTTATAAACTTTGATGTACTTCATTGACACAGCAACTCATGAATTGTGTATATGCAGTTGGAATCCAAATTCAAGCGCACAATATGTCATCCATTGCAAATAAGTACTTATAGCGGGTAATGATCAATATTGGTATAAGCTTAAAACTGTATGCAAAAAAAAAGATGCCTACCGGAATGATGAAGGAGTGATCTATGAATTTCTTTCCGGTGTTGGGTGCGAAATCCTGCGACTCCAAAAAGCGAAGGAAAAACTCGTAGACCAACTGGAGGATGAAATGATATTTTTAAATTTAGTGACCGTATTGACCTGTTTATGCATGTCTTCGTAGACCAACTGGAGAATGAAGTGATATTTTTAAATTTAGTGACCGCATTGACCTGTTTATGCATGTCTTCGTAGACCAACTGGAGAATGAAGTGAC
>NW_014039379.1:0-2304 GCF_001186125.1 Sphaeroforma arctica JP610 | reverse complement strand
TAGTAGTGTGTGTGTGTGTGTGTGTGTGTGTGTGTGTGTATATATATATATATATATATATGGAGTCAGAAACAAAAGTACGATCAGACGGAAAACTACGAGGCCAAACACTAGAAGAGGAAATCGAATACAAAAACTAACACGACCTCTGATATGGACACTCAGAGAATCACAAGATTTAAACCTTGTAAGCCTGTTGCATTTGATTTGGAATGGAACTACGGCCGAAATCAGGAATATCATTGCTTATCAGATAATCTCAGCAAGAAAGAGTATGGCACGCAAGGTATGCATAGCACGAGCTCAGTTCGCCGAGTATATTTGTACACCCGTGCATTCAGACGCTTGCACGTTGCACACAAGCACCTCCGCCATATAGCACTAGGAAATAAAACCATACAGAAATATCTCACAAAAGGCAATCAAAAGTACCAAATACTGATGACTATAGTGGCATGCGGATATATATACCTAGACGAATGCTGGCGTCGATTGGGCCGTTTGATGGGCAGATCAGACAGCCCCACCTCCTTGGCCAGCTTAGCCTTGACGTTGCTGGGGATGCCAGCCTTGGGTGGCTCTAGCATAGTGCTGCCTGGCGGGTGCGCCTGCGACACGGGTTGTGCCGAGGCTGCTTGCGGCGAAGCCGTGGCGTCGGGTGCCTGTGGAGATAAATAGGTGTTGTGCGAGCGATAGATGCGTGATTGAGCGGCACTGTATTGGTGCGATGATTAGGTTGTTTATATCATTTGGTGTGTGTTTATGTGCGTGCGTGACGTTAGACTGCGGTTCTCTGCTATAGGATAACGTTTGTGAGAGAGCGACGTGCGATAGTGGTAGTCTACGGTCGTATGATGTGGTGTGAGTTACTGTTGCGGGCTGGTTATAATCTTCGTAGATACACGCCATGGTGCATGTGAGTGATTTGAATGGCTTTGAATCTGATATAAATTGGCGTGAACTGTGTACACATACAATGAGAGGATTCGAAGTTGGTATGATAGGACGTGGTGCAAAATGGGTCAAATCTGTTATGATATGATTGGAGCTGGTGAGCGCGAGCGTGAGCTTGATGCGGAATACGCTGGGGAGACTTCATCTTGGGAGTGTGGGAGTGTGATGTAGAATGTTCTCGTGATAGCCATATTTTATTGTCTCGTGGTATGCGAATGGTATGAAGTAGGGCTGGGGCATTTTTAAGATCGACGGTGTGATAAAAACACCCAATATTTGAGGAGAATAGAAGGCTTCCATAGAAAGTACATATACAATGAGATTTATGATCAAGAAAGTTTGGGGTACATGTAAGTACTCACGGCCATTTCGGTCTGAAACATCTGAGGCCATTGAGACAAGCAAATCAATGCACACACGCGGCCAAAACGACAATTGACATCACAGGCCACGAAAATCTAGTATTTTCAGAAGTGTATTGGACTATCTTGCATGCAAACATTCGGGGACAGCGTTGGAGTTTAAATAAATGACAACAAACCATTAGAAATAGGTATCGTGATTGCGTGTACTTTTATGAACGCGTGCTTCTCCTGCTGAGACTCCTCACTTTAAAATCAATTGAACTAGTTATATATATATATATATATATGTGTGTGTGTGTGTGTGTGTGTGTGTTTGTGTGTTTGTGTGTGTGTGTGTATAAATTCACTTACGCTGACATTGCTTGGGGCACTCGTCTGCGCATTGACCGTGTCGGGCTGTTCTGCGTTGCCCTTCTTAGATGACTTGTCTTTCTTCGAGTCCTTGGATTTGTCCTTGCTTTTGTCTGCACCCGATTTTTCCTTGTCCTCTTTATGCTTGTTCTTCCCCAGCTGATTATAAACGATAGTGTTTGACATACATTAGCATGCATCTGCCAGCTATACATTCCTTTAGTTGTAGATAAGAAGCTCACGCATCGGTGCAACCGTCAGAATGAAAGTCGTAGAGGATAATAAACTTTGTGTGAGAGCATTAGAATCGCCAGCCAGATTGGGCATAGGACGTGGTCAGTAATATACCGGCGCAGAAGACTTGCGAGTCACTAGTGACTTCGTAGACTATGTGAGCTATACATCGATATGAGATTGACTGTAATTTTTTTGGCAAGTGATGGTCTGCATTTTATGAAGTATAACTGAATAACTAAGCACGGACTCCTATACGTATGTACATATCATTCACGAGACAATGGAGTTGCCCAGGGACACTCATATATACGCAAGTACAGCAATACACAGATACACACACGTATATATATATATATATATATATATATATATAGAACATATATTATTATTATATACA
>NW_014039380.1:17626-20387 GCF_001186125.1 Sphaeroforma arctica JP610 | reverse complement strand
GTGGAGTATTGTTTGGTTAGTTTGACGTTCTGAATCTAAGTCCTCCGACACTTCTCCATCCGTATCTACTCGATCCTGAGTACATGGTCGGAAACCTCGTTGATGGACGTCATCCCGTTCACGTTGTTCTGGGGATAGCTGTTGCTGCCGACGACTCTGTCGAACGTTAGCCATGGTTGAAGTAAGCCTCTGTTTGTCTATTGATAGCAATGTCTCGTTATCTTTGCCTCTCTTCCGCCTGAAGTATTCTATTGCTTAATCATGTGTGAGCCATCCTGTGCCCCAATTACGCAGCTGAAGAAGGGCTAGAAGCGAGTGTCATTTCTTATTTTAGATGGTACTGGAGTGTCCTTAGTAGGCATATCAACATATATTTTTTTAGAGCGCCAGATTGATGTAGTATATTGCCTTTCTTATCCCATTGAATACTGTCTGGGTACTCCGTCCAAATATTCGAGCTAAATATGCATGTGTCATTTTTTTGACCTGTGAAGGCGAGCCACATATATAGCATCTCGTGAAATCCTACATTTGGCCGTCCATCAAGTTTATATACCTTTTTAATCTCTATAATAAGTTTCTCAAACACAACGAGAGGCATTCTCAAACACTGTTTATGTACGCGGTGGTTTAAAGTATTTATTACTCTTTCAATATTCTCTAGTCTACGAAAGTGATTCTCATTGTATACGTTGTCGCGGTGTCCACCTGGACCATATATTTGATAGAGTTTTTCTATACAGTCACCTATAGCGTACATAGTGCTTTCTGATCATATTCGCAACTATAAATAAGCGAGCCATATGCTGCTTACTTACTTGCAACTGGCATTCTTCACACTCTTCATCGTAGCCTGTTTCACCGCACATACTACCCATCAAAGCGTACAAGATGAAGTTATAATAGAACTGGAGAATACGTATGCATAATTTATATACAAATATAAGTGTCCAAAATTCAAAATACGCATGTGTTTTGTTGTATGCTTTTTCGCGCTCAAAAGCCAAAGAGTATTCCGAAATTAGAATGCTCTTTCTTCATTCATTTCTTTGTCAAAATGAAAAAGCTCTTTTTCATTTTCAAAGAAATACACAACAAAATGAAATACGGCTTCAATATTTTTACGTCGTAAAATGCAAAATTTGGAATTGGCAAAAGCAACGGAATTGACATTTTATGAAATATTGAAGTTTTGAAATACTGAAAAATGAAATTCAAAATTTCTGGAATATTTTGAAATTATGAAGAAATTATGGACTCGCGTGAAAAATTATGGACTTAGTTACCGGAGTAAGGTGTTTTGCTCTTTGTGTATTTACCATCGCAGAAATTTCAAAAGATGGCAAAACCGGCCTTAATTTTTAAAAACAGTCAGGGACTCTCAGTCTCAGCCTCTCAGGCCTTCAGAGGTTCGGGCCCGGCTCAAAGTGCACCCAGGGCCCAGAGCCGCAGACCCAGGAGGCAGGAGCATGGGAGCTGGGTACAAAACCCTAAAATAAGAACCAAATTTAACACTCAAACCCTAAAACCGCTTAGATGTTTGGCTTGTCTAATTTAGCAGGCTTTGATTTTTACTATAGAGGTTGACCCAAAGGTACATTGAAAAAAATATCTCAGGCAGATAGAAAAATCAAATTCTTAGTATTGACGGGTAATAAACGTGTCTAATCTCATCCCGATTGGGCTATCGGTTCAAAAGTTATGAAAGATTCGAGTCTGTACCAGAAGTCAAACTAAGTAGGCAATATATAAGTCCATCCATACCCAACAGACCTTTTTGGCATTATAGCATACTACCTTAATGGTCTATGGTGGGTTATGTATACGCTTATAACGAGTCTGGATGTATATATCGGGTACCGCGCATTCTTACTGGTATAAAAGGTACTGGTTAGAAAATGAGGTACCCTAAATACACATTCAAACTCGCCATACGCGCACATATAACCCCCCATAGACCCATTGAAGTAGCATGCTGTATTGCCAGAAAGTTCTGTTGGAAATGGAAATATGGATGGACTTGTATATTGTCTACGTGCGAACAGTTCTGGTACAAACTCGAATCTTTCATAACTTTTGAACCAATAGTCCAATCGGGATGAGATTAAGCATACGTTTATTACTCGTTAATAAGAATAATTTGAGTCCCCTATCTGCCAATGAAATAGATTTTTAAATGTACCTCTGGGTCAACCTCTATAGTAAAATTCCCCGGGTTAATAAGTCCAATATTTGATGTTTACCGCTCCTATTCCCCAATCCCCAATCCCCATTTCAGGTTCTCTCATTCGACGTGTCGCCGTCTCACACACTCAAGAGAGAGAGTTCAACTGACACGAAGTGGCATTTCTCAAGTCACAACTCAAGTGACCATTTCTTATTGTTTATGATCATAAGGAGTCTTTAGAAAGTAGTGGACTCTAGCTAATAGAGGATTGAATTGTGAATGCGGAAGTGGCAGCTTTTGAATATCAAGCTGTGTGACAACTGACAACTGACAACAGTAAATAGTGAATCGTCACTTTACCGCTGTAAAGCAACTCGACTACGAACAATTGATTAAATCTGACATACTATTATACAACATAAAATCACAACCATTTCACATTTCTTAGACGTCGAGAATGCGCTTAATACCAGACTCAGGGTACCAATCGGGTCCACTACTCACGGCCGCGAAGAAGGATGAATGGCGCAGGTGTAAAGATATTTTCAATGTTTTTTGTGTGACATACATACACACATACACACACACACACAC
>NW_014039380.1:11492-15576 GCF_001186125.1 Sphaeroforma arctica JP610 | reverse complement strand
CACACACACACACACACACACACACANACTATATATATATATATATATATATATATATATATATAGATACGTACACACACATAACAACTTTATGATGTTGTCGAGCAATTGCTGCATGAGATTTCCCTGTGGCATAGTTTAAATGACCCATTGAAAAAGTGGTGCCCTGTTGGCGAGAAATTGATTACCTTCTCACAGGTGCGTAGTCTGTACAGTTGACTGTTTCGTCTCTCCTGTCAGCTGTCTATTTTTAGTATGCAATGTGCTGCAAGGGCTTCTACACTCATTGCATACATTTTTGTTTTGAACCATAGTCTTGGAATAGTGTTTTGACAACTCATAATCAATCAACGCACTAGGCTTATCATACCAAACTCCTTTACGCAGTGTGCAGAGTGAACTGAAAAGACAGTTGGTGACCCAAAACACAGCCAAGTGGATGTGTGACCTCGCAGATGCGGACGTTGCAACGGAAGAGACGGCTCTAAAAGTGGAGGCTCTAACTCTGATCGGAGGGGTGGATATCAGTTTCATCAAGGGAAACGACACTTTGGCGTGTGCGTGCCTGGTGGTGCTGAGCTATCCGTCGTTGCAGGTGACGTATGCGCGTGTGCTGCTATGTCGCACGACTGCAGTGTGCTTATGTGCTCAACCACACACGCACGCACGCACTTGCAATAAACAACACCAAAACCCTAAAACCCCTAAAACCCTAAAGACCACAAACCCTAGTGCATTGACCTGAAACGAGGCATCGGATGGCTAGCGAAGACGGCACAGTCAACAAAGCGACAAATCACGTATTCATGCACAACACACCTATTTTCATGGCTGTGGCACGTTTGTGCTACGATTCGTTGTGCTCAGAGGTTGTTCGTTTTCGGAGGTTGTTTGTTCTCAGAGCTTCACCTGCGAGAGTGTATATCACAGTGTAGTTCAATACCGGCGGGCGTATGTATCCGTAATATATGTCGTATGGAGTGATTGCTACCGTTGCATTTGTACCCCACTATTCCTCGGGCAATGTCTGTTCTCTTATTAGGGTACCAACTCGTTCGGTATATATATATATATATGTGTGTGTGTGTGTGTGTGTTCCTCACACAAACACGTGCATATGCATCACAAGTTCATGGGGGAGTACATGGTGGTGGTGTACCTGTGCTGAGCAGCTTTATAGTACTATGGCGTTCTAGGGTGGTCGTATACTACATATATAGTCCAGGTGTCCCGCATACTTGTATGAGCATCATTCGGCCACTACGGAAAGTGTACACGGGTTGCAACGTCTGAGAAGAGGAGTGGGCCATACTAGACCGGAACTTACCATTTATTTGTATACTCAAAAACATTCGCTACACACAGCAATAGATATGTATAATGAACTATCAAAAGATATATACAATCAACCATCTGTGCCTTGAAAAGAGTTAAACGCCTGGTATAGGCGCATGTATCATACTCAGCATCTGCAGAGTGTGTCTGCTTCATTAGATGATCTCAAACAATCGTCCCTTACCCTTGGTTCGTGGTGTGGGTTCTCCAACATCCTGATTGTCTACACAAGCCTAACTAACTGAACGGCGCATATGTATCCGGCTATCTGAAGTCACAGAGCGGACAGGCCATTTAATCCCTCCACAGCCTGCTCTCAATAGCGTGTGTATGCTGATTTACACTACACACACATCCATCCAGTCCTCACTCAGAAGCATCCCAATGATTATACTTTCCTTACCTTCATTAGCCACCACTCGGACTCGCCTTGAGCGCAGCTATCTCATTAATTACCAAGCTATCTTATTAATAGCCAAGCTATCCCATTATTAACCAAGCTATCTCATTAATAACCAAGCTATCTCATTTATAACCAAGCTATCTCATTAATAACCAAGCTATCTCATTAATAACCAAGCTGTCTCATTATTAACCAAGCTATCTCATTATTAACCAAGCTATCCCACTAATAAGCAAAGCGTGCACCTCGTTATACAATGGAGCGTATATGTCAACGACAGACTACTCGCGCTACCACCGCAAGCTATCTAAGGCATCTTCTACAGGGCCTGTTCCTCAGTAGATATCACACCAATCACAAGCACACGCGTAACTTCTACTGCCTCTTTGCTGAGTCTATACCTACACATGCACACGTGTAATTTCTACGCCTGCTTGCTGAGTCTATACCTACACATGCACACGTGTAACTTCTTCTGCCTGTTTGCTGTGTCTATACCTACACATGCACACACGTAACTTCTGCCTGTTTGCTGAGTCTATACCTACACATGCACACGTGTAACTTCTTCTGCTTGTTTGCTAAGTCTATGCCTACACATGCACACGTGTATCTTCGCTGTGTCTCTTACTGCAGACAGTGTACGCTGAATGCACTATGGTGCACATTAGCGAGCCCTACATCGCAGGCTTCTTAGCCTTCAGAGAGGTGTCGCATTTGGTGGATATGGTGAATGTGCTCAAGACAACCAGGCCAGACCTCGTGCCACAGGTGTGTGTGGGTTGTACTGTGTGTGTGGATTGGTACTGTGGGTGTGGGTTGGTTACTGTGGGTTGGATATGTGTGTGTGGGTCGGTACTGTGTGTGTGGGTTGGTACTGTGTGTGTGGGTTGGTACTGTGTGTGCGGGTTGGTACTATGTGTGTGGGTTGGTACTGTGTGTGGGGGTTGTATTGTGTGTGTGGGTTGTACTGTGTGTGTGTGTGGTTGATACTGTGTGTGTGGGTTGGTACTGTGTTGGTGGGTTGGTACTGTGTGTGTGTGTGGGTTGGTATTGTGTGTGTGGGTCGGTACTCTGGTATATATCTTCCTCATACATCATCCTTATACTGAGAAGCACTGATCCGAGCGTGTCTTTTATAATCCTTCTTCATGTACGTTTTGGTGCGCATCTGCATATACATTTGCCATTTCTCCTTCTGATGTACTCTAGAGGTACGTTATGGTTTACGAAGTGAGGTTCTACTACACTTTGTACTGGTATGAAACGCTCTGTTAAATCCCACCGAATACATCGTCTCACCAGATCACCATTGCCCATGCATCGCAGGGGTTCGCATTGTACGTATGAAGAAGGAACGATCATCACACCCACACAGTACATTGCACGAAAGACTACGGCAGGTGTACACACACCACCCCGATGGATGGGTGCACCACGCACTATTAGTCTCACTTAAACGAAGGATATACCTACCACACACATGCGTGTGTCACTGACCCCTATACTCAGACAACTCACATAGATAAGCAATACACCACACACATGCGTACGTCACTGACCCCTATCCTCAGACAACTCACATAGATAAGCAATACAACACACACATGCGTACGTCATTGACCCCTATACTCAGACAACTCACATAGATAAGCAATACACCACACACATGCGTATGTCACTGACCCCTATACTCAACTCATCAACAATACCGACGTCAAGGTGTAGGTGATCATGGTCGATGGCAATGGACTGCTTCATCATCAAGGTACTTTGCGCGTCTCTTGACGTGTGCATGTCCATGCCACAGTCACACGTGCTGTTGTTGTTACTGAGGGCACATCACTGTCATGACTCAGCCGAACATCGGAGTGTTGGAGTTGGTCGGGTAGAGTACGTTCATCTGTAACGCAAAGCCGCACTCAGTCTGCGACCGGACTGTGAGCTGTAGCGTCCATTATACTGTGCATTAGGCACTCGACCAACCCGTCATCTCATCCAAATGCAATAATGGACATTACAGCCTGTCAGTTTAAAATGAAGTTTCACTGAACTCTTGGTCGACGTACTTGCTGCAGTTGTACGTGTTGAAGCTGGTTTTTTGTACCTGAGATGTCATATGCCACATGAATTCACGCGCTAGACTCAAACGATCACATAACCGAATGAATATGATCCATGCTATCATACACAGAAACACACACACACACATACATGCACACACATACATGCACACACACACAGACAGACATAAAACAAAATACACACACACACAAGACATAAACAAATACACACACACACACAAACAAACACACACACAAACATATATATATATATATATATGTA
>NW_014039380.1:7815-11472 GCF_001186125.1 Sphaeroforma arctica JP610 | reverse complement strand
TAATATATATANATACATAANAATACTAACAACAACATACACACACACACATATATATATATATATATATATATATATATATGTGTGTGTGTGTGTGTGTGTGTAAATATATATATTTATATATATATATATTTATATATGTATATATTTATATATATATGAGGAGAGGGCGTTTTCAGCTAATTGCGCCTGCAAGTCAGAAGTCCTTTTATGCCACCGTCATATGGTTATCTCCATTAACATATCGGCACCATGCATTCGAAACTCTGTAGGATTTGGGTTGGCTAGTCATTTGTCAGTGTTGATCTCGATACCTACTGTGGGCGTCGGAAAGACCCTTTTGATGGTCGATGGCTTGAGCAAGGATGTCATCACGCTGGGTGTGTGCTGTTGTTATTGCTGGTTCTCTGAGTATGTCTGGTGTATCATTCAATTGTCTGTGTGGGTTGTAGTGTTGCTGTCTGAATGGCGATAGTGCGGCAAGTGCCTGATGGGGACGTGTAGTGCCTTTTGGTATATATCGGTATTTCGAGGCCTTGATCTACGTATATATTCAAATATAGTTATAAGTTCATATGTCTAGAAATATATATACACACGGGATGGTTTATTGTACAAATAGTTAGGAATATTTTTATGCGGGTAGAACTACTGTGTGGGGCCACAACGCTACAGCTGTCATTTGTTAACAGACAAACGGCACGAATATTTCATACGCCACTTCAGTGCTTCACGGCGAGTGTCCTCTCAACGCGTTTCGTGTTTTGGTTTATTTGCGTAAACGTTCGAGTGCAACTCAATTGATAATGGTTCATGCGAGGCTTTTGCTGCTGGTGCACACACACGCGCAGCCCCCAGACCATCCCCGCTGTAATCAGCGTGGGACTTGATCATCCCCGCTGTAATCAGCGTGGGATTTGATCATCCCCGCTGTATTCAGCGTGAGACTTGACCACCCTCGCTGTAATCAGCGTGGGACTTGACCATCCTCGCTGTGGTCAGCGTGAGACTTGCCGTTGGTGTGCATATGGGCCTATGCCAGTCACCACATCCATCGTATGGTACACCATGACCCTAAACCCTAATAGCTTTGACTATTCACCTGTACACCATCACACGCTCCACGAATGGCTGTTTGTACTTGCTTTGGTTGTCATTGCAGGTTAAAAATAATGCTGTATGTCATTTTGAAACGAATATTCGAGGCTGCACTTCGCTAGATGTGTCAACCTACATCAGTCTGGTTCCTTGTACTCACACAACCATCCCTGTGACTCATTGTTTCTGTTTTATATTTGCTTTGGTTTTCCTCACGATTGGCTTCTCAGCTGAACGGATACCTCTAGGCGGTGGAGGCGAGATGCTCGAATTGCGCGGCAACTCTGGCACTCTCTGGGGCATGGTATGTGCTGAGGTGTGCACGTTATTGCTTGTGTAGTAGTACATCATGAAGGGTCTGTGAGATCACAGGTACACCATGACTTTGCATTGTAGGGTTTTAATGAAAGGTACATCATGACTTTACACTGTACAACTGTAGTTTACATATTGAGTTTTAATTTGATTGTGCTCGGAGACCTTCCGTTTACACATATGGTGTGTTGTCCGAGTCTTGCTCTTGCGTCGAGTGCGGCGTCGTATTGGTTTTGGGAGCTGCCTGAACTCATCACATTCCGTTATTATTATTATTGGGATCCGCACCGTGCATGTGCATGTATTGGGCCCTGTTGCACTATAACGTTCTTGCTTTGTGAACGTATGCCTCGGCTACTGCTGCTACGTTGGTCTTACTGTGTGATGCTGAGTGTCTTGGGTTCCTCCATGACAATTCTTGTGGCTAGGGCGTTACAATTGTACATGTGTAGTGTCATGTGCACCCGAACCCATTTTTCGGACCTCTGTCTGCTGTGCCGGGTTCGGGGATGTATAATTGGGTTGTTGTGGTGTGTTGAGTGTTATATATGATATAAACCGATTTGTGCCATCGAAGTGAACAATACTCCCATGCAAGTGGTGTATATGAAATATAACTTGTACATCAAGTTGCCTCTGGTAGCCAGTGCAGCTAGTAAATTCGTCGTACTGTTTGTGAGTAAAGGAGTCGTATTCTCATACACCGACCGCTCTCCTGCGATTATACTATATGTGCCATTACTCCAATGTCTATCGTATCACCACAACCTACATTAAAATTGTATATAAATGGATCCACGCACATGTATGTAATTAGATACACAGATGTATATAAATAGATACACAATGTGGTATAAATAGATACACACATGTGATATAAATAGATAATCATATGTATATATATAGATGCACACATGATATAAAAAGAAACACACATGTTTACGTTGTTACGCACGTATATAAACAGATCCACACACGTATATCAATAGTTGCACTCGTATCTACATAAAGTCATATAGGGCGTGTGCGAACTAATCAGTCCCATCCACGTGTCTGTGGGGAGTGGCACCAGCCTGCCCTCGGCCTTTTCTTTAATGCGTTGTGACCCTGAACCCAAACCCACAAACTCTGAACCAAAAACCCTGAATCCAAAACCCAAACCCCTGCGCTCTAAACCACAAACTCTACTTTTCTGTCCAGGGGGTGTGTATGAATGCCAAGGTGACCAGTCCCATCTACGTGTCTGTGGGTAGTGGTATCAGCCTACTCTCGGCCGTTGCCCTGGTGCGTCGCTGTGGACAGTTCCGAGTGCCCGAGCCCGTGAGACAAGCAGATCTGCGATCAAGACACTATCTGCGTATGAATGGATATGCCTAGGGTTTAAAGTTTATCCCTGGGAGCTGCACTCGAACATTCTATTCGCACGCGTGTGAGGGTTGTTTCAAGCGCTAGTAGAGGAGAGTATAGTGAACCGAACTGTATCGTTGTCGAGTGGTCTGTGTGTGTGATACCACACTGTGTGTCTTTGCACTCGAGGGATTGATCCTTGAGAGCTGGACTGTGTATGCACGGGAGATGCACCCTGGCTTGGGTTTGAGATCGAACCTTAGTTTCGTTTCATCAACTGGAGGCGAGTACTATATGTCCTACGTGTCAGCTATACCTGTGTGGGATTCAGAGCTTGGCAGAACTGACACTTCAAACGTTCCGTACATCCACACAAACCCCCGGCTTCCTTTTTGTAGTTGTAGAATCGGGATTGGAATTGAACGGTGTATTGGCATTACCAATGTGCCGCTACAGCCTTTGAATATCGGGTCGGAGGTGAAATCTAGGCCATTCCTCAATTCCCGTTTTCAGGCGAGAGTCTCTACCCATACGATAGGAGAAACCGGTACTAATAAACTCACATCCACAAACCTGCGACAAAACGGTGGAAGAAAATCTGATTCATACGATTCCTACGATGTACATAAGGCAAGGGTAGGGTGAAAATAAATATGAGGCTCAGTCGATTGATTACTGCCTAGTAACCACCTCTGGCAACGATGCCGGTTGTACCTTTGTTTAGATATAGATGGGAAAGATTTTATCATCAAGCTACCACCAAGACCAATGCACAGAAGGACAATTGTGCAGAGTGCATATCCAGTTCAAATTTAGTCATATATATATATATATGTATATATATATACTATATATATATATATATATATATATATATATATATATATATATATATAT
>NW_014039380.1:0-7795 GCF_001186125.1 Sphaeroforma arctica JP610 | reverse complement strand
TATATATATATATATATATATATAGCTTGCTTATAATTCAGAAATAGATACAATTTTCATTGACAGGCGAAGTGAAAAGTGGGACAGGCTCTAATATGCGAATGAAGATATTGCTGGTAGCTTGTTACGATCTCTACTTGCCGTCGGCGTGAGTATACTGCGGTGTTGACTGACCTCGGCAGCGATACTCGACACTGCCGAACTGTCGAATTAGTTAGGAGTGTCCTATCACACTCTTCACCAACCAACCCTTTGGTCAATAAAAGTAATCAGATCTCAAACATTAAATAGCCTGGACCTCTCTAAACAAAAGGATACGCTTAACTGAGTACCGCAGGATGTGGTTTCGTTGCTTCGCATGGTTGACTACACTTTATTGAGGTGAACACACACAGCTGGTCCTCAATAGCAATGGCCAGCACGCAGTGGGACGTGCTGCGCGCACATTTGGTGTACGTATCATCCCAGGGCCGTACCCGTAATACCTCCCCTGAATCCTCCAGTGATTAAGGTGTTTGGGAATGTCTGCGCCCATGCACCCAGGACTAGGTGCATCGGACGCAGAGATCTGTTTACAGGCAACCGTGGCAGGACAAGTCCAAGGACGACTATGCAACACCGGCTTCAAATGCAGTTACGTAGCATACACAGATATAGTGTACATACGAATGAGCGCTAGTCACCACACAGTGGTGACTGTGGGTACTTATATACACAAACTTCACAGTCCATCTACCCGCGTATAATAACAACTAGCTATTCCACCTACTTGGTATACACCATGACATCCATCGAGCTCAGTCACCCGTCCGTATGTATTGATCTATAATCAATAGTTCCTCTGTCGCCCAGTCATCCGCATCCGTCACGCACAGTCACACTGACTATCGACGCTATGTGTATTCAACCTACTCCCAATGCTGCAGTACAGCCATCTCTTACCTCTCGTATGGGAGTGGTATTGCCGTTCGGTGTACAAGTGAAGGAATTGTCTCTCTCGGGATAGCCCCCACCAACTACTACCACAGCGCAAAGGTGCAGTATTGTGCGGTTGTAGCTCAGTATAAGGGGTTTAGAGTTTTAAGGTTTTTATCGGCAATACGTTGCCATTCAGGTACATTCTCAAAAATATCAATTATGTAGCCACCCACCATTTCCGCCGTATCTGTGTACCACCACACAGTGTGGGTCCAGTCAGAACGGCAAGAGGTTGTCTGTGTATGGCATTGAGACTGTACTGTGGGCTGGGCATGCCATCGCGTGCGACGGTCTAGGCCAATCAATGACCGAGGTGTCTGTCAGCTGCTCTGAGCATACGTTTGTAGGGATGAAGCGATGCAGCGGTTCCCCACTGAGAGACACTCCGAACACACTCACAGAACGGACCAATAATGCACACAGGATACTGGAGATGAGCTGTATGGTGTAGAACCCTACGCCCAGACCCCTCTCAAACATCCCCGCAGCCGGGTGCATTATCTGCCTATCCCTATACCCTGTTGACCCACGAAGTATAAACTGTGCGTGTGTACCCCCAACCTGCTCACCCGCTCACTCGCTGGGTCATCCCCATCTCACTAAAGACCCCCCAGGGATATACTACTGTGTACCTACTTTCAGGTAATGTTGTGTAGGTGGTTGATTGTCTACAGCCATCATCTGTCTCTGAGCTCCTCTTCGGGGAAGGGCAGTGGATAGTACGCTTCTGTGGCACAGGTGAAAGGCCCTCCATACCCGCCCTTGGTGTATTTGTCGACTATGTCCATAAACGCAGACGTCGTACCTGTCCGGAGGGAAGCACGTGTGTGTGTGTGTGTGAAATGACAAATGTTAGTGGTACACACAGAAGGGTGTGATGACAGGTGTTAGTGCCAGGTGATAAAGATGATACATGGTACACACAGGTGTGTATGTGATGACAAGCTTTGGTATAAAAAACAACTTAGAAACTACAGCAGAGGAGAAAGGTATAGAAAGCTACAGCAGAGGAGAAAGGTATAGAAAGCTACAGCAGTGGAGAGCATCAGTTGAGGTATAGGTTCAACATAACCGTAAACCCTAAACTCGATAGCTAGGCAGAACCGAACTAAAACAACTGCGTAGTGGTTTGGTAAGGCTAGAGACAGAGAGCAGTTCGATGGAACAGCTGGGCGGGTAGTCCTCTTTGAAATCGGGGCGTGTAGTTTAGGGTTTTAGGGTTTGCTCAAAGACGGGATCGGAACATGATTTTGTTCTAATAAGCAAATAGGCATACATACGCGCAATGCTACCCATGGAACTGAGAATTATAGCATATGGCTTAAACATGTACGGGTGTGTATATGTGTATGTACACACAACTAAGCCAGCGTACGTAACCATACCTATATATCTGCTCATTATCGCACATATACACACCCAATCACATCTTTATTACACTTGTACATACTCAATCAAATTTTTATTACACTTATACACACTGAATCCCATTCTTTTACACATAAATACACCAAAATGTATTACCATTACACTTATATACACACCCAATCGTATCTCTAGATACATGTGTATATTCATGTACACTTATAATCCGCTACAAGGTGTCGAGACGTCAGGTATAGAAGTCCTCTTGGGCATACCTGCAAAGGCTAGCATGACGCCACCCATGACAACAGCCCCGCAGAAGAACATGTATGACGACTCGCTCCGTGTCGGCGTCCTTCCTTCCTTGGTGATCATTCTGAGAAAAGGGATTGGATTTTGGGTTTCAGGTTTCAGGGGTTGATTATAAACCAAGGCGGGAGGTGCTATAGGTAGGTATATGGAGGTAGCATCAATTTATTTTCCTACGAGAAAAGCCGCGCGTGTCTAGTTATATAGGTATGCGATTCTCGAACGCGGTTGGGCGATAAAACTACGAGTAAGTGTACTTCAACCACACAAAATTATACGCGATTTCGTGGTTAATGGTGAGCAGATAACAGCTTTAAATGCTTGTATGTTGACAGTACAAAAGTCTATGTAATATATGTCTATATATCAGTAAACGTCTGTATACTACAATCATACTCATCACACGCAATATCTATCACGCACGAATGTACGTATACATATCGCCATAAACAAATCCTCTCTCACCGTCGTTTGTCAATCAACGTAAACAGCGGCGGCAGGATAAATGTAAACGGCAAGATGGTGACCGCCGAGACCATCGCCAAGAAGTCATCCATGAACGGAATGAGCTCAACGACCACGTAGCCACAGATGAACAGTAGTGAGGAGAGGCTCAGGTACTTGATGGCTGTCTGCGGTGTCCAGATAGTATACTCCTTCCAACTGTACACTGTAGTATGTGTAGCAGCGAATGATGTAGGTGTGTGTAAGGCTTGTTCAAGTTTGTAGATGAGTATAAGGAGGAAGGGGGGGGGGGGAGAATGTATGTAGGTGTATATGTAGCTGGATTGTCAATGCATAGCGAGAGGGTATGGTTTCAGATGGACAGCAGGCTCGAATGAAAAGATGCCATATCGTCACTATAGAAGTCAGGCATAGGTAGTTGATGGTCGTCTATAGTGTCTACACAGTATCTTTCTTCCCACTGTGCACTAATAAGGGCAGATATCATTAAAGCATTTATAAATATAAATTATTATGAATACATATATACATATATGTATACAACAAATACATACAAATAACATACACATACACATACACACATATATATATATATATATATAAATATATATATATATATATATATGTATATATATATATGTATATGTATGTATATATGTATATATATATACGTAGCATATATATATATATATAGGATATATATATATATACATAAACATACGTATATATATGCATATACACATTTATACTGTTACGACAATAGTCAATCACCAAGTACACTTACGTATGGGGTACAAGGACTTCATCAGAGTAATCATGGCTATAGCGCACACCACCACCGTATGACAAAGCAGGAAGACATGCATGAGACGGCGCAGGTTTAATGATTCGAGAGAGTCCACCGCCGGTGCTTCTACCGTAGGCCCAGCGTAGACGTAGATTAGCGTAGCCGATAGCAGGAAGATGGTTACCGTGATAGACTACCGAGAAGGTTCGGAAAAGATGAATAGTAAGGGGTGTATGAGAGGGTATCGCGTATACAGATGATACGGCAGTAGCCAGATCGAGGGGAAACCGCTTGCATGTACATGAGCGTAGCTGATGACACAGAAGAAGTGACTCGTGTTCACTGTAAAGATACATACAGGTAAGGCAGGTGGCTGGGAACGGTTGTTGGCACACGGGCAGAGTGCATGACATGAGTACTATAGTACCTATAGCGATTTGGTACGGATACGACAATTTGTATTATATTATCAGGCACTGATTGTGTCACCTTTCATAGATCATCCATTTATCTGCAAAACAACTAAAGTATGCTCTGATGTTAGGGTTTTGGGTTTAGTGAAACCGTAAAAGTTCGGTAGAATTCTCCAGATTACACATGAAGGCACAACGCAACAAATACCTGCCATAGCCAAACAGCACTGGCATGATGGCGATAAGATATCCATAGAGGGCTCATCTGTGGCCACAGATAAACGTTTACACACACATATATATATATATATATATACGATATTGTAATCTATATATACTACCCATATACCTGAGAGACGAACAAGGCCTTTTTGAAGTCAGCCGGATTCTTCATCTCAGACATGAAGGCGAAATAGAACACATGCCCTCCATAGCCAAACACCACCGTCATGATGGCGTTAAAAATATCCTTGAAGGATGCATCTGTGACAACAGCCACAGCGTACGCGTTCGCCCGGTGGTTCACATCTGCGGGTATGTGGTACAATTAAATTTGTTAATATATGCGGTACGATAAACGGTTGTTGATTCTGTGAACATCCAGTAGGTATCGCGCTTGCCACAGATATAAAGTAGAGTAGAAAATATGTTCATGAGAAACACGTCTCACACATCTTTCTATTTTACTTCGCAAAGACACGGCGTGCGAAGTTGTCACGGATGTTCCCAGAATAGTAATCACACTGAGGAGAATCACTGCTGCAGCATGTAACTGCAATAACAGACCCCCAACGCATAGAAAACATCCGCTCCATAAATTCATAGATTAATACACGGACACAGACACACGTGTTTACTTTATATGTATATATACTTACTTTGCAAGGGTAGAGCAATGACGGTAGTCATAAGGGGTATCACAATAGTGACAAGTCCAACGATACTCACAACTGTGAGAGCGTGAAAGGTCCGCAATTGAGTTAAAAGACAGCCAATGAACGCAGCCGCAGAGATGCACAGGGCCAGGCACTGTTTGCCTTCTGTAATGTTCACGAGCGCTATACCACCTGTCAGAATCTACGATAATATGGAAGAGATAGGATGAGATATATATCCTAACAATCACACACACATAAAAAATATATATTTATATATATACGTACACACACACACATATATATATATATATATATATATATATATACATATACATATATATATAAATATGTATTTATACACATATGGACACATACACGAATAATTACACAGTAATATGATATGCTGACAGCGTGAGGTTGATATTTTAGAGACATGCGTACGTACTAACTAACTGAACACTTGTAACTTTTTTTGCCTCCTGTCTTGTTCACAATTGCCATTCCGCCGACCAGAACTACTGTGAGCATGGAGTAGACGCCGATACGCTAAATGGGCAAAGCTTAAACGAATATAATGCAGACCCGAGCTCTCGGCGATGCTTATTATTTCAATATACAATATATATATATATGTGTGTGTGTGTGTATATTCGTACCTGTGCAGCGGCTTCGGAGAAAACACTGATATACATCCAGAAGGAAATAATGCGACCACCGGCGGTACCAAACATCATTTTCGCCACATCCGAATACTGTAGACAGTACCGAATAAATTAAACGGGTTGAACGCGTTAGTGGTGTAACTAGATTTGTTTGAAGGCACAGATTGCCGGTTTCGCGAGGCTTGCAAGACTCTTTGTGCTGTTGAATGTTACATCAAACGAGAAAATAATAGAGAGCTCATACGGGTACAGTCCAACTACAGATTCTCTTCCGAGTTCTTATGACCTGACATTGTGCCCCGACTTTCTCTGTGGAGGTCCATGGCACCGAATGATTATCTTCAATTCAGTGCCACTCTATCCTCACTTTATGTGAACAACCATATACAGCCAGAACATCTGTGTATGTACACTACTGCGGGTGTCTACAACAGTGTCGGCATGACACGCAAATGGCTCTGTATCAAAGCACGCAGCGTCTCTAAACACAAGGAATAGCTATAGTACATGTGACGGTAAGTGAGCAAACGCTGCCTTCATCGATGTCTGTGTACCTCATGTATACTTTTTCTGTGTCGTAGTTTTATATCCCGCAGCAGCAGACCCGTCCACGTCGCCAAGAAGCCCAGAGCTATAACTAGAACTACCAGCGACAACCACCCAATCTGTGTAGGTAAGTAAGACATTTATAATTAGAACTAATCGCGACAACCAGCCAACCTTTTTAGGTAGGTAAGACATCTATAATTAGAATTAATCGCGACAACCAGCCAATGGTAACTCACCATCTACAAAAATTAGTGACCACCGGCCAATCTAAGTATGCAAGTACCAATAGCGACAGCCAGCCAGGAGTATCATACCAATTATTGGTAGGATACGTGCAACAAAGTGGTTTGTGGGTCTAAAGAAAAGTATTAAAAAAAGTAGCGCATGCCAGATGGAGACTCTTCGGTTGTTCCATCAATCGAGAATCTTCTAAACCTGCGCATGCTCAGAGACAGTTCGGTATCTCCCTGAGCGGTAACACAGTGACTCTTTGGTCGCACAAGAATATACAGAACCCAAATAGTCATACCCACGGGTATATATACACAAGGTGTCACAGATTTGAAACCACTCGCGCATTGTGGACATGCCTTGGCCGATGCTTCAGGCATAGCAATCACGGCCAAGCCCAGGACTTCGGTTGTCATGGTAATACATGTGCGCCACCACGGCGAGGCGGATATTTTGTTGTGGTACTTTTCTTCATCGATATCCGACTGCACCAGCGGGCGAGAGTGTAGACAAAGGTTAGGACAGATAGGGATGAGTGATGAATCATGAGTATGTTTAAGCACAGTGAATGGGATAGATAGGTGGTTATTTAAGCACAGTGAATGGGATAGATAGGTGACTATTTAAGCACAGTGAAATAGGGTAGATAGGTGGTTATTTAAGTACAGTGAATGGGGTAGATAGGTGGATATTTAAGCACAGTGAGTGGGTTAGATATGTGATGTATCCAAGACAGTAAACCAGGTAGTTGGGTGAAGTATTTAAACACAGTGTACCGAGTACATGGGTGAAAGTGGGTAAGGTATAGGCGATTCTCAGCATGGTGCACGGGAGAAAGGGAACGAGATGACAACAAGTGGTTGAACCTGATAGACTAATCGATAAGGGGAGAGTCAGGAGCGAGAACAGAGTGCATAGAGCCATTGAAATTCAGTTCAATGTCCGAACGGGCTGTTGGATCTAAGTAAGGACTCCTGCAAGGCATGCATTTCTACACCCCAGCCACTCCTATTATATAATTCGTAGAACGTATAACGTATAACGTACAACGCACAACGCATACATAAATATACATATATATATAAATATATATATACATATAGATATATATATATATATATATACATATATGTATATATATATACATTTTATATTATA
>NW_014039381.1:7060-12873 GCF_001186125.1 Sphaeroforma arctica JP610 | reverse complement strand
TATATATGTGTGTGTGTGTGTGTGTGTGTGTGTGTGTGTGTGTGTGTGTCTATGTATGTATGTATGTATGTATGACATTTAGACATGTGTGTGAGGGACACCTTCTACTAACGCAAACCATACCGTACGATGATAATATGCGTTGTACATATGCAAACAACCATGCTTGTGTGTACATATCTAGACCCTAGTACACTTCTGGATACATATTCCTTATCTACCTATTCATACGTATTCCTTATCTACCTATTCATACGTATTTCTTATCTACCTATTCATACGTATTCCTTATCTACCTATTCATACGTATTCCTTATCTACCTATTCATACGTATTTCTTATCTAGCTAATCGTACGTACTCCTTATCAACGTATTGATACGTCCTCTTTATGTACTGCAGGACTACTCCAATCCTTGTGTGAGAGATTTCTTTGATTTGCACAAACCGTACGACGACAGTGTGGATCGGTGGGCACAGTCGCGAATGCCATGGCACGATGTGGGGCTGGGTATGTACGGTCAATGCGCGAGAGATGTGGGCAGGCACTTCATTGACCGATGGAACCATGTCAAGGTAAATAACGTGTATATGTCTATGTATATATGTATTTTTTATGTATATGTAATGTATATGTAATGTTTATGTAATGTATATGTAATGTATATGTAATGTATATGTAATGTATATGTAATGTATATGTAATGTATATGTAATGTATATTAATGTATATGTAATGTATATGTAATGTATATGTAATGTATATGTAATGTATATGTAATGTATATGTAATGTATATGTAATGTATATGTAATGTATATGTATACGTATATATATATATATATATATATGTGTGTGTGTGTGTGTGTGTGTGTCTGTGAATGTGGCTGTGACTGTGGCTGTGGCTGTGACTGTGTTTACGTCTGTACATATCTATTAGAGTGTACTTTGACGTACCTGTATAGCCTGTTTGTGTGCGGGTGCTAGTACTGGCGATAAATGCAACACACAATCCATCGACCATCGTTACCATCAAGGTAGTCTTCCCACATTCCGTGCATCAGTGATCTGTGGTATGCATCTCGGTTTCCTTGCCTTCATAGCACACATTTAACACATAGCATAAGCACTGTGGTGTACTGTACTGTATATACGGTGCGCGTTGCTTGGTTCCCGGTATGTGTCTATAGGGTAAACCAACCCAAACCCTAAACCATGAACCCTAAACCCTATGGGTATCATAGATATATACATGCCATGCATGACTGCAGGTGGGTGCTTGTGTGGGATAAGTACCGAACATTTCGGTGCAAACTTCCTCTGTGGACGTATGTACCCGTGTTTCTTTCAGCTGGTATAGGCCTGGACATGTATACTGCTACGGCCAGTCGGTTAAACAACCACTGCCACTACCTTGAGGCAGTGCGTAGAATCCCGTGTTGTTTGTATCTAGACACACACATGTATCTGTGTGTGTGCTTCTGTATGTATACACATCTGTGTATGTGTGTGTGTGTGCTTCTGTATGTATACACATCTCTCTGTGTGTGTCTGTGTGTGATTTTGTGTGTATAGTGCCTGATAGGCGTACCCCGGTGGCGCATAGAGTGGTGTCTGTCTGGATATGCAGTCGTGTATGTCATTGATGCGGACTGTACACTGATGATACGATAACACCTTAACGCAATGACTTACAGGTCAACAGGTCTGTGTACTGGTGCTGGTGTACTGGTGCTGGTGTATATAGGGCATCAATGCAAGTCACGGGATCGTGTCTCGAACTGCATGACGTGTTTGGGTATTTATATTATATTTAATATATATATATATATATATATGCGTGTGTTTGTGTGCGTGCGCGCGTGTGTGCGTGTGTGTGTATCAGGTACATAAACTATTTCCTGTGAAATATGTTTGACTCGGTCAAACATTTGTATATTGAAAACAATGTATACAAATGCAGAGAACTTAACCAGAGACGCGCATCCTCCTTAACCGACCCAAACCTAATCGTTACATACTTTATTTATTTATTTCAATTACAATTCTGTGTGTTCGTTGCACCCGTTTGTCCAGGTTGTGAAGGCCAAAAAGGACAGTTCCATACCCTTCCTGGTCCCAAAACGCGATATGGGGGACGCCGAAAACAAGGACATTCGCAACAGGATACCCACAGCCATGGGAGTACCTTCACATCACATTCAGCCCAGCGACAAGGAAACGAAGCGCGCGGGAAGGCCCGAGACGGGTACGGGTAAGTGGACCCGCATGTCCGAGGCAGTGACGGTAGTACGTACTTTGTATGGTTGCCATGGTAACTATATATCTCTGGGTAGCAAGGCTGGAGTATTCCATCATCGCTCTCTCTCGCTCTGATTAATTATCACCTTCTGATAACGTAGTCCTATCCTACTCCCTGTGTGTGTTGTGATGAATCGTCAGCGTTCTGGGGTATAGGGAGACGATTGTCATGTGTGGCTGTCTCGTGCTATGTGTATAATGTCATGTATGGCTATCTTGTGATGATCATCTTTTCTATGTGTATGCTTCCATCTGACTTTATGTAGGTTTTTTGTTAGGTAGCAGTAGTGCCAGGATGTGTACCAGTGCTGCAGTCTGCACCTGCTCGTGTGTGTGTGCTTGTGTGCTTGTAAATGTATGTGCATCGATAGTATGAGAAGGGCAGGCGGCCGTCTGTGTGTCGACCAGGAGACTGCTTTGCAACGCCCGCTGACTTCTGATCGTATACTTACGCACTGTTATAGATGTGAGAGCATACGCACGGTTATAGATGTGAGAGCATCCGCAACTGTATGACTCATACCACGGCAGACATACTTGTTGTCACGCAATTGCCATTCATGACCATGCACCACCGCCTAGTAATCGTTTATTATATATGACTGTAGGTATATATTGATATATATATATGCATGTAAGCATGTATGTATGCATGTAGGCGAATATGTATGAATGTATGTATGTATGTTTGCATGTATGTATAAATATATGTACGTATGCATATGCATGTATGTATGAATATCTATACGTATGTATGTATGCATATATGTAAGAGTATATGTACGTATGTATGCATGTATGTATGGATATACGTAAGTATGTAAGTATGTATAAACACACCGCTTTATAATTGCATCTGTGTATGGACATATGTACTACACGCTGTCGGCCCATACCCGCAAACTGATGGTTTGAAATGAATTTCTATCCGTATCAATCCGCAGACGACCTAAGCATCGCGGGTGAACCCAGTCAAAATGCCACAGATGGACAAAATGCCACAGATTCGAGGAAGTCGCGCAAGCCGAAGACCGTTATCAAGCGCAGCAGCGAAGAGATTTTGGCGGGGTTGGGCATGGGCGATGAGTTTTTCCGAACAACCAATCAGATCCTGCGAAGCTGTTGTGAATGGTCCAATGGAATTCTCACAGAGCATTCGATTCAAAACGCTTACCTACAGGCTATCGCACACGCCAAGCATTACATATATATCGAGGTACGTTTATATGGACAGGGGTACGTTTATATGCCAAGTATTACATATATATCGAGATACGTTTATATGGACAGGGGTACGTTTATAAGCCAAGCATTACATATATATCGAGGTACGTTTACATGGCCAGGGGTACGTTTATATGCCAAACAATACATGTATATCGAGGTACGTTTATATGGACAGGGGTACGTTTATATGCCAAGTATTACATATATATCGAGGTACGTTTATATGCCAAGTATTACATATATCGAGGTACGTTTATATGGACAGGGGTACGTTTATAAGCCAAGCATTACATATATATCGAGATACGTTTACATGAACAGGGGTACGTTTATAAGCCAAGCATTACATATATATCGAGGTACGTTTATATGGACAGCGGTACGTTTATAAGCCATAAGCCAAGCATTACATATATATCGAGGTATGTTTATATGGACAGGGATATGTTTATATGCTAAGCATTACATGGACAGGGGTACGTTTGTAAGCCAAGCATTACATATGTTCATATGGACAGGGGTATGTTTATATGCTAAGCATTACATATTTATCAAGGTACCTTTGTACGGACATAGGTACGTGTATGCGCCAAGCATTACATGAATCGTGCTACGTTTATATGGAGAGAGGTACGTTTATAAGCCAAGCATTACATATATATCAAGGTACTTTAAATGATCAGAGGTACGTGTATGCGCCAAGCATGACATGAATCGAGGTACGTTTATATGGAGAGAGGTACGTTTATAAGCCAAGCATTACAATATATATCGAGGTACGTTTATACGCCAAGCATTCCATATATATCGAGGTATGTTTATATTGGTTTGGGTATGAGGGGGTGCAGTGTGCATATGGAGAGCCATACTTTTAAATGTTTAGTATTAAGATTAAATATATGGATATCTCGCCCCATACACCACCTATTCCTTCTATCCCGCCACACACAGAACCAGTTCTCTGTGACGGCCTTAACAGTCGATGGTCTGACCAGTAAGGTCATCAGATACACAGCCCATGCAATATATCTCACCCAATTCACAGTACATAACTCATTCGTTATATCTCACTCAATTTACCAAACACCACCCATCACTACTGTCTCTCCCCATATAGGCAACCCAATATTTTTTATAAGTACTATAGATGTGCTACAGGTGTATAAGTTTAACGCAAAATGGAACTGTAATCTGTATTGGTTACTCTATACGTCCTTATCTCGTCCCATACGCCACTCATTCTTTCTATCTTGCCACCCACAGAACCAGTTTTTTGTGACGTCCTTACCAGCCGATGGTGTGACTAATAAGATCGGAGACGCACTCTTTGACAAGATTGTGGAGTGTCACCGTGCGAACAAGAAGTTCCGCGTCTATGTGATCATGCCTTTGATGCCTGCTTTCGAGGGCGATTTCGGGCCGAATGCAACTTCCTTGCAGGTCCGTTGCATGGATATGTATTATGTTTGGTTTGTATATTAAGGACTAGGTATGTATGTGTGTGTGAAAGAATGTATTTATGTATCTAAAGTTTATATTTATCGAGGTTAGTATATATATAGTGTGCGTGTGTGTGTGTGTGTGTGTGTGTGTGTGCGTGTGTGTGTGTGTGTGTGTGTGTGTGTATTTGTATGTATAACTATATACCTGAGAATGTATATGAAATTCACGTCCTTTTTCTTCTTGTGCGTACGAAAATTAGTTGAAATTTATGCGGCGATGTTTGGTTTTTGGGTGTGATTTGGGGCCGAATGCAACTTCCTCGCAGGTTCGTTGTATACGTGTTTCCTTATTTTGTTTGTACATGTATTTCGAGGTATGCATAGCCACCCATTTTAAACCCTAAAATTCTCGACCCTGTGACCCAAACCCCAAAAACAGGTTGTGATGCACTGGCAGTACAAGTCAATCAACAGAGGTCCCGAATCGCTTTTGCAGCGCCTCAGTAGAGAAATTGGGGACTGGAAGCCCTACATTTCCTTTGCATGTATGTGTATGCATCTGATATATAGACCTAATTTTCATCGTGTTTCTATGTGTACGAATACCTTCTATAGACCGAATTTTTTATCATGGTAATCTATCTCGTCCGCCATTGAGATATCATCTTCATACATGGCTAGTGTGTACTATATAAACCTAAAACACTCGCAAACCAGTTTCCTTCTCGTTCCGTATATACACCACATTGTTGTTTGATCCTTTTGGATATATATATATATATATATGTGTGTGTGTGTGTGTGTGTGTGTGTGTGCGTGTGTGTGTGTGTGTGTGTGTAGTGTT
>NW_014039381.1:0-5952 GCF_001186125.1 Sphaeroforma arctica JP610 | reverse complement strand
TGTGTGTGTGTGTGTGTGTGTGTGTGTGTGTGTGTGTGTGTGTGTGTGTGTGTGTGTGTGTGTGTATGTATGTATATATGTATGTATGTATGTATGTATGTATGTATGTATGTATGTATGTATGTATGTATATATATATATACGTTGTCTATCACTCACCATCCGGATACTTGCTCCTCCTGTGTGCAGGCCTGCGTCAACACAGCAACCTCATGGGCGAACCTGTGGAGAACCAGATCTATGTGCACTCCAAGTTATTAATAGCTGACGATAACACCGTCATCTGCGGATCTGCGAACATCAACGACCGATCAATGCTGGGCAGTCGAGATAGTGAGATTGCCGTCATGATCCAAGATGAAGATTTTGAGGACGGGATGCTGGATGGACTCCCGGTCCAGTGCGGCAGGTGCGAAATATTTAAGTTGTATTTACATATATATCTACTTTTATATATATGTCTCTCTGTATATATATATATATATATATAAATCTTGAATCTTAAATCCTGCTAACTCTTGTATATGTGTACACCTAGGTTCTTACACTTGTTTGCCTGCTATCTTTATTTGTATGTATATCCTAAATTGAACATCTGTTTACCTGATAACTGCTACACGTGTTTCCATTCTATCTCTTTCATTTGTACCCGTTCTAGCAATTAGGTTCATAACAGTTACATGACATATATTTGTCTCACTCCTATTTATACAAGTGTTCTTCCGCACCTCTTTTGCACCCATTACTTGAAACTGACATAAATCCATACTAGTGCTTCTAGTCGTATCATTCTCAGCGTTATATTCCTACGTTTCAATACTCACACACACACACACACACCTCCTATATTTCTAGATACGCCAAAAGTCTTCGCAAGCGTATCTTCGCTGAGCATTTGGGGCTTACTGAGGATGAGGCTGGCAAGGATGTGGTGGCCGATGACTTCTTCGATGGTATGTGCGTCTTTGTCCTGTCACGCGCTATCCTGTCACGTCATTCGTATGGTGTTATGTCATGTCATGGCATGTCATGATATTCCGTGACGTGTTGGGTCATGTCATGATATTCCCTGTTGTGTCATGTTGTGTCATGTCATGTCGTGTCATGATATTCCGTGTCGTGTTGCGTCATGTCACGTGTTGTCATGTCATTACATATTGGGACAGGATTGGATGCGGGTATAGAGAACACTTGTGCGCCAGTGTTATATCTGGCACGCGTGAGAGTCCTTCGACTGCAGTGCAGTAGTGCTAACCGATTCAGAGCCTCACATTTGGTTAGTATGTCGGCAACAAAGGGCACTCTACGAGGCTATTCAGAAGATTTAATATACGTGCGATTACGAAACTCCAACCCTAAACCCTAAACCCTGAACCCTAAACCCTAGAATCCTCAACATACATGCGGTTTCATTCGTTCGTAATTCGGTAATGCGGTGCGCCATAAGATCATGCAGAAGGTTGTATACGCATACGAATAACCTGGTACTCTATTGGATCGATCCTTTCCTATTTTGGCCAGGTGTCTGGACTGCGAGAGCGCTGGCCAACACCGAGATATACGAGCGCGTATTCCGCACGGTGCCAAACAACCACGTCCACTGCTGGGAAGATCTCGAAGATTGGAAAGCTGAGGTGACTGTAGCTGACAGTGACCCCGACAAAGGTAAGCCAGGACCATTATAGGATGGAGGCCCATTTAATGGCTGTTTCTTTTTATCTTGAGGCCCTTCCGTGTGTGCGCGCTTACATGCACGCGGGTATTGGGAGTGCTTGGGTGCGTATAGCTGAAGTGTGTGCGAGAGCCTACGAGTGTTTAGTGTCGCTCTGGAGTGGTGCGCTACTCTAATGGAGAATCAGAGTGGGCAGATGTGTAGTACTCCGTTAAAGTGGAGAGTACTGCGGTTCAAGGGATTAGATGTAACTTCAAGCGCATTTTAAGGGACTAGATGCGTCTTAGAGTGCATTTTAAGGGACTGGATGCGTCTTAGGGTGCATTTCAAGGGGCTAGATGTGCCTTAGAGTGCATTTTAAGGGACTAGACGTGTCTTAGAGTGCATTTTAAGGGACTAGATGTGTCTTAGAGTGCATTTTAAGGGACTGGATGCGTCTTAGAGTGCATTTTAAGGGACTAGATGTGTCTTAGAGTGCATCATTTTAAGGGACTGAATATATTTTGAGTACATATACGTAACTTCGGTCTATCGCAATATGGGCGGCTGTAATATCTTGGTGGTGACTTCCTTGTAGTCAAATCTGTGACCCGCCCCTCCCGGTGTTGTTGAAGGTTGTCGCCACTTCTCCAATCGAATTTGCGGCGCTTATTGTCAATATTGGTGCCATTGGTTTAGGTTTTCTGTAGATATAACGGGGTGTCGTGCCTTCTAAAAAAATACTTTTACTCGATTCAGTCTGTCATGTCATACAAAGTTCCTGGGCGCCAGCTGTGTACATGTTATTTGTCGCAAATTCGTGTGGAGTGTGACAGCGGTTAGTCTGTTACCCTGCGATTGCTGACATCTACCAGTTCCACGAATGAGAAGCACGTCTTACTAATATTGGCCCGTGGCTCTAGCTGTCTCTGATACAAACATTTATACAGTGTTTGGTAGCTTCGTTTCTATCCTGCTGTACTTGATACGATAGCCCATTTCGATTACGCGCATAGCTGAACTTCTTTTCTTTCTTTATTTCTTTCTTTTTCCTCCGCATTTAGCCTTCCAGGAGCTGCTTTCAATCAGGGGCCACATTGTTGATATGCCGTTCGATTTCCTGAAAGAAGAGAACCTCGGTCCGAGGTAAATATTCATATATTTATTTAATTTATGTATATATATATGTGTGTGTGTGTGTGTGTGTGTGTGTGTGTGTTATAGTGACGATTTGGACTATTATAGGCTTATCTTGTTTAAGATCCTGTCAGCTACAAACTTGACGATTGCTAAGTTCGTACCTAGTTACCTATTTTGGGGTATTCTGATATGTACCTGTCCTTCCTATTTCAGATTTTGAGATAGCTGATATCGTTAATAGTGACAGTACCAGCCTGCATTCATCGATATTCGGCATTCACATCCCCATATTAGCCATGTGCGTGGCGTTTTAGTATCATATGCCTATCACGCCGGATGAATCTAGGTGACCTGTATGCCATCGTCTCAATATTAAACTTTCATTCCTTGCAGTCGGTCCACTAGAGAGGGGTGGGTTCCTATGAAGACGTTCACGTGATGGATCGCCCCTTCTTGAGCATATCCGAAATAAAGTGGGCAACACCACCAATAGCAGTGGAAAGGGGTCCAAGATAATCTTCAGTTGTGAGGCATTGAACTCTCACATGTATCTCAAGACTATCAACAGGCACCAGCGGATCGATGCCGAAATCAGGCTCTACGACAGTACCCACATCATCATAAGCAACGTGAGAGCATTATAGGCGAAGCAGTTAAATAAACCGCCAGCACTGGCTACTGCAGATTTGTGTGAATAGTACCGAACCATTCGATTGAAACCGGCGCTAGGCTAGGCACTGCAAACGAAGACTAAGGAAGTATTTGGCTTAGGTTTCCAAACAAGACATATTCTCCTCGCATCGCATACAAGTTCCTATGTGGAGTGTCATCGCATACAAGTTCTTATGTAGAGTGATTATCAGAGGCAGTGCTGTAATCTTTCCTTCACATCGAGTAATCATGAGATCGTTGATTGTCTATATACACTTGTCACATATAGACTTGTCAGACTATCGTTGATTGTCCATATTGACTTGTCATATATAGACTTGTCATACTATCGTTGATTGTCTGTATAGACTTGTCATATATAGACTTGTCAGACTATCGTTGATTGATTATATAGACTTGTCAACGAAGGTGATTTCACGCACCTTGGACGAACCGAATCTTCGGTAAAAATGCTAAAAGAAACTTCTACATCTCGACAGTTTGCATATTTTTAGTCATATTATAGTCAAAAGATTTTGTGTAAATCAATGCAAATACATTTAAATATTGCATTTGTTTTCCCGCCGCTCCAATATTAATATCATAAGCTGCACATATATACAGGCAACTAGCTGTTGCATTCGTACCTTCCAATAACAACCAGATGTGATAGCCCAACTTGTGTTCCCACCGATAAACACTCGCTCAATGGTGAGGAGGACTATGCCTCGCACCCGAGCGAAAGGAGCACCTAAACTTGTAGTCTCGGCAATAATCTCAGCGCTTGAACAGTTGGCGCGACAAAACTAATCGTTAACTCGACAAAACTAATCAAAAGCGAGGACACGCATGTTGTTTAATCGAGGATACACATGTTATTTGATAATAGTAGGCCCAACCGCCAGCACGCTTGGCAAGGTAGTGAAGCGAACTCGGCTTGCTGATGTGCTTGTGTTATTTTACAGCTGACGGGCTGTCAAGCATTGCGTGGATGAATACGTGGTTACCATACCCACCAATGTGACGTGAGTATTAAAGCTCGCCGATATATCAGATAGTCGGCGTCGACTTATGTCCCGATACCATCGCCTGGTAGGAGAGATGCATTCCGCCTGACGAGCAGAAAATGTGGAAATTGAGGGTTTCCTTGTATCAATATGGAACTGTATTCATGTTCAAGCCTGAGATCAACACCGGCACCTATCACGAACTCACACAACACAAGATAGGCCATACCGAGCCAACCACTTCATGCCTCAAAGTTGACCGAATGTTTTAATTAGGGAACCATGTGAACTGTCCGATAATCATTTGCATCAGCGCCTGCGCTCGGCTCCACGAGGTAAACCTTTCCAAAGCTCGTGATGCGCTGGGGTGATTGGATCCGTCCCGTTGAGCATATCTTCAACGAATGGCCACTGATCACTTCCGAAGAACACCTCATCCTCCTCATCAGGTTGTTTCGCATCTGGCAGGATGTGCACAATGGTCATTTGTATGGAGTGGTTGGTTCGCGCTTGAAAGCGTATACAGGTTTTGACACGAATCTGTAGACTCCCCAAAAAGGTCAACGAGCACATATGCACGGCGCATTGCTATACGGAATGAGAACATTCCGTTCAATGAACCTGTAAAACAAGGTGTATCTGTAAACACAGAGACAGTGGCTCAGGATACACTCGCTGAAACCAGCAAGTGAATGTCTGCATTCTAATTCTTTTACACGCTACAGTGCGACTAGTGACACTAGCAAATCAGAGCTCACCGACAGACGTAAGACACGAATAGCAGCGTCGCGTGCGACCTTCCTGACATTCGCCTGTAGTATTTGCATTAATGATCTTGCATTTTCATACGCACAGATAGCTGGCTCACAGAGCTCTCGAGTGATACAAGCGGCAAAAACTGCATGTCAAAACTACACCATTGCAATCAAAATATTAAATTAATCAGACAAACTACAGATTTAGTTCACATACTATGGTGTCCTCTAAGGAATCACATACGCACTTGAATTGATGATTGCAAAATTAACTTGCAGATGGACTACGCTGAACCCACACGTCTACCCATGCTGATACAGGAGGTATATCAGAAAATGCAGTTCCATATAGACACAGACATACTCGGGACTGCGTAGGAAGGTACTCCGAACACCCCCTCGTCGACGGCCTGTTGCGTGTTTGTTCTCAGCTGCTGCTTTATCGCACTCTGTTGACTCCGGTCACACGCACTGTCTGCTTCCATCCCGCTCATGCCAGAACTTCTCAGTATTTCAGCCAGAACATCTATTTTGGTAATGTCTTGGCCGTCTCGCCAGCAGCCTGCCACATACGATGGTGTATTTATGAGCCTATGAGTTTCGAATAAGAATTTCACATTCACTACGGTTGAAGTTCTTCGAGCAAACAAATACAAATATGAGGTGAATACTGTATTGCTCTGCCGGATGTGCAGGTCTAGGTGGACAAGAAACCTAACTCTGATGCTGTATTTTAGCGACGAAGTGG
>NW_014039382.1:13571-20402 GCF_001186125.1 Sphaeroforma arctica JP610 | reverse complement strand
GTGTGTGGACGTGTGTGTGTGTGTGTGTGTGTGTGTGTAATGTGTGTGTGTATATATGTGTGTGTATGTATAAGTATATATACAAATATGTATGTTTGTGTAGATATGCTGATTATTATATATATATACATTTATATATATATATATATGTGTGTGTGTGTGTGTGTGTGTGTTTGGGTGTGTGTATATATAGATATATATATATACATATATATATATACATATATATATATACATATATATAAATACATATATATATATCAGAGAATTGATTGGCCATCAACGCCAACTCATCGTAGTCCTCTACTAATTTACACTGGATATGAGTTGCCCTTGAGCTCGTCAATCGCTCAACTACATCCGGTTCTGCTGTCAGTATCTTTGCAATGAAACTACCGGGAAACTATGGTATCATACTACCACCTGTGTGAATATTGTCATTCCAGCATGTTGATATGTTTGTGAATGCGTCCGTCATTTGGAACAGGTTCCACACCCTACAGTCCACCTCCATGTATGTTCATACATTTATTACTAACCCCTGTTATAAGCGCACATATACACACGCCCATGTGCCTTGTACGTGTTAATATACTATAGTCGTATTATTCCGCCGTGAAAGCGTTCAAAATCTACTCCGCTCTTAGAAGCATGCTAAAACTGCGAGCTGGGATCCACTCTGCTCAAATACGTACCGGCCCTACTAGACTGTGGGCTGGGGGTCATACCTTCAACCGAGGACGTGCCTAAGTTAGCGCCTGTAACAGCACCCGACGTTGAAGGATGCCTCATACTTTCCCTCCTCTTATTTGTATTGATAACTTTCGGGGGCGCTTGCGTTGTGCTTGTTTCTGAACGCACAGATTGCCGTTGCTTGTTGCTTGTTCCCAACCCTGTACTTGGATCGCTATCCTGGGCTTCATCCCCTACATCGGTCACCCCATTGCCCGCAGGCACGTTGATGGCCTCGTGCTTCTTGTCGCTCAGGTCCTGGGTTTGCGATGTGGAGGCGTTCTGTTGTCCTTGTGGTGGTATGTTGCTGGCGCCTGGAATGTTGCCTGCAATGCCCACAGTGCCTCTCTGCTCCTTACTCAGCCATGCTTGGAATGCTGTGCGATGCTCTTCAAAGTCACTGTACACATTTTGCGAGGTTAAGAACTCGCGGAATTTGATGAAGTCGCCCTTGGATGCCACCTCAGGATACGCAGGCTGTCCGATACTGATATCGATACCATCGGCTTCTATCTCTTGCGACACACGCGTGTACCCTGCCAATGACAACGGTAAGAGTACTATCACCGTGGAAATCAAGCCCACTGCGGCAATGACTAGGTACCCCACCAATTGCTTGTATAGAAGGTCGAACTCTCCGTGAATGACGCCCACCACTTCATTGTTGGGGTCACTGGCAAAAATGGCAAGTCCAAACACGCCCACAAAACCCGAACCCCCGTGTACAGCTACTGCGTCTAGGGGATCATCCAGTTGCAATTTGTTCATCAACTTCCGCACAGCAAAGTACACTAACGTAGCTATCACTCCGAGAAGGTACGCAGACCACGGCTGGTAGTAAAAGCATCCAGCGCACACTGCGATGGACCCGTTGATCACACCCATATTGACGTGTGTGAGCTCGTACACCTTCTTACCCGTGAAGCGCGACATTAACACGGCCGTTAGCCCACCGCCCATGGCCCCCAAGGCAGTGTTGACCAGCGTCAACGCGTAATACTGCACCACGTCCGGTTCATCAAAACTGATTGTCAGTACAGATGTTCCATTGAATGCGTAGAATCCGGCAACGAGCAGAACAGTGCCCAGACTCTGCATCAGAGAGGAGTGCCCCACCAACGACTTCGGGTCGTCAATCCATCTGCCCGTGGCATCGAGCCGTTCTGAGCGAGGGCCTATCATCCACACCGCCGCCACTGCACAGAAGGCCCCGTATGAGTGTACCACACCAGATCCGGCAATGTCCACAAATCCAAACTCGGCCAGCCATCCCTCGGAGTTCCAAACCCAGTGCACAATCAATGGATAAAACAGAATAGACGACCACAGACACCACCACATGTACGACTCAGTCGATGAGCGCTCAGCCACCGCCCCCGACACAATAGACGAGGCAGTTAGAGCAAATAGAGCACCCACCATCCACGTGGTTAGGTTGACTGCTCCTAGATTGAACCCAGCAGAAAGCGCATAGAATTCACCATCTGTACCGAAGACAGGACCTGAACCATAAGCGATGCCTCCACCTATCAGCCAGAACCCGGTGATTCCCACACTCACATTGAGAATATTCTTCATCAGAATTGCCGTGGCATTCTTACTGCGTACGCTTCCAGCTTCCAATAAGAAAAACCCGGCGACTAGCAGGAACAGCACGGGTAACAAGTTCAAGATCTCGCCCACGACAAAGGTTTCGAGTGTAACTGCATCCTGGGTATTGTCAGACATTTTCAATTCGTAGAAAGATTCGTTCCAGATACGCCCTGTGTGGCTATAATATTAATGCGAGTTCTTTTGCCTTTTTCAACGGTCTCACCATGCGATTTAATGTGCGCAAAGTGATTTTCCTTTAAGAGCATATGCAATACATACACCGAAGGGCGCTTTGTCGTCGGCGCTTGTAGACGCGATATATATCACCAGGAGCGACAAACTCTGATGGGTGGATATTATCACTGAATAACGTTTAATAACATGTGACTTTGTATATCAGAGCACTGTATGATTCGATGTAATATGTAAACGCTATCGCGAACGTAGTCGTGTGCAGAGATAAGAAGCGTGCGTAAAGCCTTAAACCACTAAATACATTGCGCGACACTGTAAGTGCCGCCCTCCCGTGGTGGTTCTTTTTAATTATATTAAAATGACCATAGCATATAATAAATATATAAAATAGACCGACATATATTGACACCGGGGTCACACAAGTGATTCCGGATACGACTCATACCGTCATAGCCCTCTACTCTGAAATTTGAATAGACTGAAATAAAAGTGAGCCCAATAAGTCTTTTAAACCCAACACTGTAAACGGCTAATTTTTTATTAAATACATATGTAAATACAGTCATAGCCTCCTAAAAAGAACAGCGTGTACGGTATGTAAATTAGTATTTTTTTAAAACGAATATATAGTAGATAACTAGATATGTTCTATATTCTTTTTTGATTTTTTAAAAACACCAAAAAAAGCAAATCACAGAGGTGCACAAACCTTCTTTTTGGAATGACCCAAATTGATTTTCACATCGGCTAATTCTAAATTCTGATGAGACTCCGCAATAATCTTTTTTGTGGACTATATTTGAAATCTCGATTTTGCTCAAATAAAAACCCAGAAACCTACTAAAAATATAAAAATATATATATTTATTTTTTAAATATACCCGAAAATAGAAAATATTATGCATCGGATACTTTTACCGATAAAATGCTGAAATATTCAAAAATGCCAAATATATTGCTAATTGTATGTTCTTTTGCAAGGCACTTATTTAAAACCTTCACTCATTTTAGGGGTTTGTTGGCTATTTTTATCGGTTTACTCCCAATCATTTCATTCATTCAAATTTTGGTTTTGTTTTTAAAAAACATAATTTGTTTTTGTAAAACAAACAAATATTTACAAAAAGAAATATAAACGGCTGCCGCTGATATATATTTATTTAATTATTTTTAAATATGTATTATATATATATAAAATTGCGTCCCTCCGCCGGTCCATCCTGTGAATTGTTTTTTGTATTAAAAAAAAACACATTGTGAAGCAAGAACATTTTTAGTCGACATTATTGCTCATATTTACATATTATATAGCAATAGATTAAAGAAGCTGATGCAACATCACGCAATTGGTTCTAATTATTGAATGCATTTTCGAGTGAAGAAGAAATTCAGCAGCTTCTTTTGCTTTTTAAAGACCACAAAATACTGAAAATCAATCACCAATATAAAGTATAAATACATATTTTAAATGCTGTCCATTTTTCAATGAGCCATCTCTACTTCAAAAGTGGCGGTTTTAGGGTTTACAATATGCTTCCAAGACCTACACAACTATATCTAGTGGCAGTGTGAGTTCCATGGATTGAAATTTCTTTAGTAACGATAAAAGATTAAAAGGGAAAAATCTCGCGAGAATATGTGAAATCTTCTGGGAAGCAAAGCGTGTGTATCAACGCGTTCATAAACTCCACTGTTCTTTCTTGATTAATAGAATAGTAGCAAAAGCAAATGTCAACGACTACTTCCAGACCAGCTACCTCGATTCACACCATAAAAAATCGACGAGAACATACCCCGTGGAACAACACCTCTAACAATTACATACCCTGAGCAATGGACAAAGATGATGACTTTTAGAAGATACTGGGCGCTGACTTGGATTATGACTATATTTCGTAGGTCAATTCTAGTCATTTTCCATCAGTACTGGAGATCTTGATATACCTACATCAAAAGAGGTTCTCATAATCTTGAGACTTGTGTCTCACTTTCTCGTTGATAGAAGTATCAATGCCTCATTTTTAGACGAAGAAGGCTATGCTCATTTGTAATTGCTCATTAGTATTTTTTTAAGGGTTTAGAGTTTTAGGGTTAGAATATACTAACTCGTAAAAGTTTTTCAGACTTCGTTTTTTTGTTTTTTTTAAATTATGTATTTATTTTCAAGCTGTTCGGAGTTCGGACTTCGGACACGCCTCGTTATTTTTTAAAGTTAAAAATATTTTGTGGCGAGTTCTGATTCCTACATGTATGTAAATTCTAAATATTTACTGCTACAATTTGACAATTGACCTACATGAATCTATGATATTTACATACAGTAATAACAGCGGTGTGGTTTTAAAATATGTGCTCAGGATGTGACACGGTGACGTCTGTGACACACTCTCAGCGACAGTCATCATTCAAATGGACACAGAAATAGGGTGTACAAATGTGTGCGGCACTTCACAGTTATAAAAGTCACGGAGTACTCTTTTAAGTTTTAACCGTTCTTATGAGCCATGAGTGTACATAACTACATGTGCTTTTTTTTTTCCACATTCTTAATTTTTAACGAACAAATACGATGCTAGTGATTTTAAAAGTAAGAATCTGGGTACTACCAGGGCTTCCACTCTCCACAATGCCGCAACGCGAAAACACATACCAATGAGTACATCGACGCACGTCTTCAATATAAATTAGGTATTCACTATTCATACAGCGGCTCGAGCCTCGAAATGGTGTGAATATATCGGATTTTAGCATCACATATCTGGTGATCTCAAGTCAGCACGACATAAAATCTATTTTTAGGAGAATCCCATGGATAGTTGTGTGACATCACTGCCACGCCATGATAGTGTATAAGACATTCATATTGTTGAAGAAGTTGTGTGCCATACCATGATAGTAAGACATATTGTTGAAGACAAGCACGGTAATTCTTGCACTCAAAATCTAATAGCGAGGAACTGAAATCACTGTCGTGATACTGGACCAGTACGTGTGAAAACCTGACATGACTGCAAAATGAGGTCATCTTTGGTCATTAAATGGAAGTATCAAATTTGCGTTTATCATAAGTTGCGTATTAGGGACTCAATTGTGTGGTATGGTCATGTATGTCGTCATCATGTGTAAGGCTCCATTATCCACACCTATATCGATACTGAACGTTCTTATGACAAGCTTTGAATGGTACACAAATATAAAAACTGATACTGTAGGCTTGACCACCAGTATTAGAATACTCGTCAGCAATGTATCGAAATAACTCGCCACAACTTTAAATTATGAACTTCCATCTTTGTCAACAATATATCGAAATAACTCGCCACAACTTCAAATTATGAAATGCCATCTTTTAATATATGAAGTACGTTTCCATCATTGCTACTTCTCGGTTCTTTCAGATGGATATGTCGGTGTAGCAGGCTCAGCGGTTCACAAATTGAGTAGCTGATGCGGCATGTAAGATTTTCACATTACCAGATGATGAATTGTTGAAAAGCAGAAAGGATGTTGGCGAAAATTATCAGGGTCCAAGAAAGGGGATGTACTTCTTTTATAGGCCATGCTCTGGTATTCGATACCTATTAGTATATTTAAATTGGGTATTTGTCCATTATCTTTTGATTATTGATACAAGTAATTTAAGTGGTTGGTGAGAAAATCTCTGTTCATATTCGTCTATTTTGCGGCAGTTGTTGACATTTACTTCCGTCTTGCAAGTAGAAAAAGTCCAAAGTATGCAATGACCATGTAGCCCAGGAAGAGTACCACTGAGAGGAGAAGTTCCTCCCAAATTACGGTGTCCTGTATTGTGTGGCAACAAGCACCAGAAATGAATTGATGATCAGTGCCACAGGTGAACATGCGCGGCCCTCAGTCTGCATAAAGGAGTGTGTGATATATATATCCACACATATTTAACCCTGATGCTATCACTGGATGAAAGATATGCTGGATTTGTATCACTTGTTCACAATAGGACGGCAAGAGGTATACTTTACATCTGAATATGAAATTAAAACTCTATTTGAATATAAAACGATAATATATTAAAAAAAGGCAAGTCCTTCGATAGATATAACCGAGGGAATAGGATAACCTGTGCACGGCTGTAGCAAGATACCGATCGGCATTAGTATACCCAGACTCAAATCTGCGCAGGATTCACAGACAATTCAACATTGTTTTCCGAGTACACGACTTGATAAAACAGCACGTGCTAAGTCTACGATGCATGATATAAATAAATAAATCCACAAAACGCGGACCTCATGCAAAACATAAGTACGAATATACACGCCCACGCACGAGCAA
>NW_014039382.1:7158-11997 GCF_001186125.1 Sphaeroforma arctica JP610 | reverse complement strand
CTGTATATATATATATAATATGTATGCACGTATATATGTTTATACATGTATATATGTGTGTGTGCGTTTAAAATATTTATACATATGAATCTTATACATCTAAGTGTGCACACGGATATGAAAGTACGATCGATCCACAAATAGACAATGATATCATACTTCGAATCCCAACGAGGCGATCACATCTTCGCCCGTGGGGTAACAGCCGTAGGTGGCGCCAGTGCAGTCGAACACCAATCCCTCGAACTCATTCACAACCACTGACTGGAAACCATAGTAGACGGGAGAGAGGTATCTGCAAGGATGGTGAAGTACAGTGACTACCAGTCAAACTAAGAAAAAGCGTGCGCAAACGACATGAGAAAATCCCTAGGGACCTTCAGGTAAGCTACGAAACCCGCATGAGAAGAGACGTCACCAAGCACAGCAACACCATGCAACTCCCGCCCTTGTACGCTCGTGCTACCGTCGGTAGTTGAGAACAAAAGGACTGGAGTTGACTCGGCATGCAGTGTTGTGGTGATGTGGCGAGGATTTAGGAGATTCACGTAAAATTAAGGTTACTGATGTCTACACTATTCCGTACGTGCAGACATACCCGCAGCAGCAACCGCACAGGTCCTGCACTCCGACCAAACCCACCGCCACAGCATATAATTCGCTCAAACACAGAACAATTAAGACTAAAAAGTATACAACTACTACTTCAGACGACAACAGAATACCTACCTCGGTCATATATATATATATATATATAATATATATATATATATATGTATATGTATGTATGTATATATATATATATCTATATATATATACATATATATATATATATATGTATATCTATATATATATACATATACATATACATATACATATATATATATATATATATATATATATATATATGTAAGTATGTATGTATGTATATATATATATATGTATATATATATATTTTGTGATATATATTGTGATATATATATATATATTAAGATACACACATATATATATATATATATATATATATATATATCTTATATCCCTTAGATATTTATATTTGCAGCACATAACCCCAGCGGGTCAGGCAGAGTGTGCATTGGATACTCGGCATCACTTACTGAATCCAAATGAAGTAGACAGGCGTACTATCAGTGTTGAGGTAGAAACCTAAAAGGGAGTTGAAGAATATGAGATTTAGGGTTTAGGGTTTGTTTAGACGATGGTTCTGTCATTTGAGATTGACCCACACATACCGAGCATGTGGGTATCAAAAGGTAGCGGAGGAGACAAAGCACTGTATGTGTAGCACTGACATAACATTGTATGTGTAGCACTGACATAACACTGTATGAGTAGCACAGACATAACACTGTATGTGTAGGACTGACATAACACTGAATGTGTAGCACTGACATAACACTGTATGTGTAGCACTGACATAACACTGTATGTTTAGCACTGCTATAGCATTATATACTGTACGTACCTGAAAACAGCATGAAGGCAGTCATGAGCAACGGAAGGATTGCTGAGGCCGCCTGCAGATTAGGCAACCAGCACATAGCCAGGATACCTACACGGGATATAAATATGGATCATGACATTTTAGGGTTTTTTGAGGGTTGTAATAGTACATGCAATGTGTATTAGTAAGTATCATGTATAATAGTTAATGTAATATATAATAGTTAGTGTAATGTATAATAGTTAATGTAATGTATAATAGTCGATGTAATGTTAAATGTAATGTATATTAGCTAATGTAATGTATAATAGTTAATGTAATGTATAATAGTTAATGTAATGTATAATAGTTAATGTAATGTATAATAGTTTATGTAATGTATAATAGTTAATGTAATGTTTAATAGTTAATGTAATGTATAATAGTTAACGTAATGTGTCTTAGTAAGAGTAATGTATATTAGTTAATGTAATGTATAATAGCTAATGTAATATTTTTTAGTAAGTGTAATGTATAATAGTTAATGTAATGTATAATAGTTAATGTAATGTGTTTTAGTAAGTGTAATGTATAATAGAATATGTAATGTGCAATAATAAAATAATGTGTAATAGAAATGTACCGTGTGATAGTAAACGTGATGAAATAGTGTAATATGTAATAGTAAATGTAATGTGCAATAATAAATGTACCGTGTAGTAGTAAATATTTGTGTAATAAAAACGTAATGTGGTGAGGTAAAATATGTGTACGTAGTTAAGAGTGAAGTGATACGCCCAAAACAGACCGTTGAGGAGACATGAATGATTCACCACACCGACAATGGTCAAAGCTACGCCAAATGAGAGGCAAGGAGAATACAGGACAAGTCCTTTTAATAACGCGCTATAAACACAATGCTACCCATCAACAAACAGAGTGCACTGACATGTTGTGACTATAAACACAATACTACCCATCAACAAACAGTGCACTGACATGATGTGAATATAAACACAATACTACCCATCAACAAACAGAGTGCACTGACATGATGTGTATACGTACACAATACTACCCATCAACATACAGAGTGCACTATGATGTGACTATAAACTCAATGCTACCCATCAACAAACAGAGTGCACTGACATGATGTGACTATAAACTCAATACTACCCATCAACATACAGAGTGCACTATGATGTGATTACAAACACAATACTACCCATCAACAAACAGAGTGCACTGACATGATGTGACTATAAACACAATACTACCCATCAACAAACAGAGTGCACTGATATGATAAGAGTGTCCCTTGCATTGAGTCGTTGGTGCATATCTGCTGCACTCACCCACTCACTACCTACCTAAAACCCTAAAAACTACCTACCTAGAGCGGCACCGCACAGTCCCATCAGAGCAGTGGTTATGTAGTAGATGAAGAACTTGAGTGCCTCCACCTGCAACACAACACGTGCGAAAGAGTTACTAAAACCCTACAACACTACAACCCAAAAACAAATCCCTAAGGAGTGGTGTTATAGACGCGAAAACAGGGTATGCGCTTACTACACACCCTCGGAGTAAAACACAGCAGCACAGCCAAACAACGAAAAACGCGGATTGTTCAGAACTCCATGGCGAGAGAGGTATCACCAGAGACAACCCCCATGTCAGTACGCGACATGGCTGTGGCAAAACCCTAAAACCCTAAAACGGCCAAGGATTACTATTGGGCTACAATGTAAACACGTGGCCGTACAAATGTACACACGTGGCGATATACGTAACTGCGCACGTGCAGGCACCTCTCGTTAGACTGTATGAACCACATGATAACACACGCAACCACGCAGACTCGGTCGAGTGACTAGACACCACCACACGACACACACACAAACACAAACACAAGCACAAGCACAAGCACAAACACAAACACGAACACATACACAAACACAAACACAAACACAAACACAAACACACACACAAACACATACACACACACATACACATACACAAACACAAACTTACAGCAAAAAGACACGATGGGCACAGACTTAAGAATTCAAAACACCCGTCCATGCAACACGCACTCAACTGCACCACCGCACCTGAAAGCCAATGAGCCAATAACTGATGTTCGCTCCGATGAATTGGGTGACGAGAATCATGGGAAACTCCACGCCGGTCTTTGTGACGCTGTATGCGAGGAGAGAGGGACAGGCAGCGTCTGGTGAAGCTCTACACTTAAACCCTAAACCCCTAAAACACTAACTTACTATGTATCCCGTGCAACTGAGCTACGATACCTTCGACGGTAATCTGAAGGGGGATGATGAAACAATCATGGGAATGTAGTAATGTGGTAATGAATGTGGTGTGCCGACCCTAAACCCTAAACCCCTGGTCCGACTTATTCGAAGAACAGAAACCACAAACATCTCATAGATGTATTGGACCCATTCACTGTCAGCAAACCACTCAGAGCAAACCCTAAACCCTAAAACTTTCAAGTAACGACACCTTCGATTGAAACACACACACACTCACGTAATGTGAGAGCAGCCCATCCCACAGATGACTTACAAATAAGGCAAGGTCTTGTAGAAACCGGATCGGAACTCACGGTAGAATACCACCTTCTCATCAGCAAACACCGACATCACCTGCACAGGAAACCAAATACAGTTGCTGAGGCAAACCAACAACAATTGCTAAGGAACCCCAATAAGAGTTGCTAAGGGAAACCAATAACCGTTGCTAAGGGAAACCAATAAGAGTTGCTAAGGAAAATCAATAACAGTTGCAAAGGGAAACCAATAACAGTTGCTGAGGATAATCAATAGCATTAGCCGATGAACTGCGTGTGTTATCATTTGATCTAATTTGGCAATGCTCTCACCCGATTGGGCAATGCACATGCCGGTAATTACAGGAGGCGCAGTTGACGGGTGGAATCAAACAAGTGACTAACACAACATGACTCATGTACAACAAACAAGCGACTAACACAACATGACTCATATACACCAAACAAGTGACTAACACAACATGACTCATTTACAACCAATACAACCGATTGGTATTACACCCACACCCGACCGCAGCCATCAGGTGGTGTCTGCCCTACTATGAGGTGTGCCATTGCTTACACTCGTTATCATCATGCTATTAGGACACATATACACCCGTTATCATCATGCTATTGATACACATATACACTCATTATCATAATGCTATTAGTACACATATACACTCGTTTTCATCATACTATTAATACACATATACACTCGATATCATCATGCTATTACTAACACATATATACTCGTTATCATCATGCTATTAATACATATATACACTCGTTATCATCACGCTATTAATATACACAT
>NW_014039382.1:3840-7037 GCF_001186125.1 Sphaeroforma arctica JP610 | reverse complement strand
CATCATCATGCTATTAGTGCACATGAAGAACATCGCTCCTTGACGATTCTGTGAGCCCTGAGGACCCAGATCCAATTGAAGGTAAATCAGACCCACTGCACGGGCAGAAGGGGACGAAAGCATATGAGACACTACATCTACAAAGAATGTGTATGATACAATACAACAACCACAAAGGGATGTCATGAAAATCAAACTACAAAGAATGTGTATAAGACACTACAATAACCACAAAGGGATGAAGGTACGAGGCAACCGAGAGTCAAAGTCAGCCTAAACTACAGGTTCAGATTTTAGATGGGCAGATAGACCAGGCCAAAGACAAACACGTCACCATAAATAAGAAGCACATATACACACACACACTTGTCACGCACATACACATGCACATACATATATACATGCATACACATACACACATACATACATACATACACACATACATTCACAGACATAGATACACACAACACACACACACACACACACACATGCTGATCTAAGGCACATACCCAGAGTATTCATGAACACCGACTGGAACACCTTGACGGCCACAATCATCTTGTCGCGGATGGCGTTCTTGACTGCACGCTTGCCCAATTCATGGAACTGTGTCTTGTAGTCAGCCTGTGACTTGAGCTCATGAAACTCAATCTGCCCACGCGCCACATCCCGCACATACGCATTGACCTTCGCCGCACCACTACTTTGATCCCATTGGTCGAGAAGCCGCTGAGAATTGCAGGGTATGGTAAATGTTGGGTTTAAGCTGTAAGAGCGCAATATTTTCGGGTTGGCTAAAACCCTAAACCTTGAACCCTAAGTGAATAGCTAAAACCCTAAGTGAATCGCACACATTGCTCGACCTAAGCGATGTGAGCGGGTTACATGCTCGTGCAACCACCACACACACACGTGAATGGCACACAGTGCATCAGCTACACACTTGAAAGCCGCACATGCTACACCACAGTGCATTCTTTTCTCTTATTGACTCAACCCCGCGACCGCAGAGCATCCCTAGCACCTTACACAACCCATCGACATATATGTTCATTTGCATCACATATACACAATTATACAACCCTCTCTCTATACGTACATACATTTGCATCACACATACACAATTGTAAAACCCTCTCTCTACACGTAGATGCATATGCCGTGTGCGCGTGTTCGCGTGTGCTTCGTCTCTGCATGCGCCTTGCATTGCCCCCCCACACACGCGGCTGTTCACTCACCAGCGTTCGCTCGTCGCCGTTGTCTCCATAGAACACCTCATCAGCCGCCTTATCACCCTCAGTACCAACACCCATGGCATCAGCAACCATGGACAAGGCACTAGTGATGCTCTGTCTCGCCAACCCCGCCTGTGAGTCGGCGGGGGTGTCCTTATGGGCTGTCATAGTGTCAGTGGTGTTAAGCACTTCCATGAAGAAGAAGTCCGCGGGGTTGGTGAAGTTAGGGCATTGGAAGCCCAAGTCAGCAAAGTACTTCACCGTCTGGCTGCTCTCCCCCTGAGCAATGGAGAAACAAGAAGTGGCAACAAATGTGTGTGAAACTGTTCATTTAGTGTTCCAAGACAGTAAAATAAGAGTATGACGATAAGCGAATGATGATAAGTATGTGAAGACAAGCATATGAATATAAGCATGTTGACTAGTATATGGTATGATGATAATGACAAGTATATTCATATGATTGTAATGGGATGATTATAATAATATGATGTTAAGTGGGATAGATGACTACCGTTCGGATAGAGATCCACATCTTTTTCAGGAGACTCCAAAAAAAAAATTACCATCCTTGTAGCCACCACATATGATGGTCACAGCACAAGATGAATGCCATGGCACAAACTGCGAACAACAACACACCAACGCACTGGACAACGAGCCAGGTCCATGTGACGCACTTTCCTGACGTCGTCGTAGCATAACTAAGCACTTGTAACCTACGCAGAAGGCACTGACCACTAACCACGGGTATGGCGAAGACTTGATTCATGTCATGTACTTGCAAATACATATTTATATATGGATATATAATATGTATATATATATATATATATATACCACGTTATACCTCCACTGAAACGTTTTGCATGCACAAAAACACCTTCACTATAAACACTTAACACTAATACCCCAAATGCCTACACCCCTTCTAAACCTGCCACATACCATGTACATGATGCGACCCATGGCCATCAGCGTTAAGTCGTCGAACATATGGAACAGCTCTGCCCGTGTAACAGATATAATGAGTGGTAGTGCGAGGATGATTGGAATGGGATTGGTATCTAACACACAACATCCACAGAACATCCACAGACTGCGTCTCAATGGCAACAAAGACGCGGGATAGCTAAGTACACAGAAGGCACTTTGAGCACTACGCACAGCAAACAGCCGAGCAACACATACAAACGACCGAAGGACTACTAGAATACATGTAATATAACGTGAAATCACTTAATATGAATATATGTACTAAAATGTACTATGTATGCTCATTTGTTTTTGTCTACAACAACACATGTGATCGTTTTAAATACAGAAACATATACAAATATACACATATACATTTTACATATCCCGGTTACACTCAAATGTATCCGCTCACCCGAGGACGGCTGGTGGAGTGTAGCAACCACTGTGCGGCCACTTGCCGCCAATTGCTTGAGCGTCTGTACTACACTGAAGGCTGTGTACGTGTCCAGTCCGCTGGTGGGTTCTGTGCATTAGGCGATGCCGTGTCGGGTTTTTAGGGTTTAGGGTTTAGGTTTTGGTTCAGCATATGTGGTAGATAGGTAAGGTATATGAGGGCGGATGATATATAACATACTATATGAGTGGGTGGTTTGAGAGAGAGCGAGAAAGGGGGAGGATATGTTGGAGTGGCTTGTAAGAGGGACAAAGCATAACATCTATACCTTGTGAATGTATGTGTCACGTGCTAACCTGAGACATCTATGAGCGCACACTTGTGTATATCCTTTGTATGTATACGCCTCCGTTGTGCTGGTCCACAGACAATGGTGCACACAATACATGTACAATACATATACATGTACAATATATATAAATGTACACAATATATACATGTACAATATATATATATATATATATATATATATATATATATATATATATATATATATATATATATATGTGTGTGTGTGTGTGTGTGTGTGT
>NW_014039382.1:0-2845 GCF_001186125.1 Sphaeroforma arctica JP610 | reverse complement strand
GTGTGTGTGTGTGTGTGTGTGTGTGTGTGTGTATGTGTGTGTGTGTGTGTGTGTGTGTGTGTGTGTGTACTTGCAGTCGGACGATGTCTTATTGCGCACCACACACCATCGAGGAACAGGACAGCGGGATTGATGACCATCTCCATGGCAATTGCACAGCGCTTTCTCTCACCGCCAGATACTCCTTTGATCATCGCGTTGCCAATGACAACGTCTCGACACTTCTCCAGATGTAGAAGATCGATCACCTGAAACAAGTGCGTGTGAGCCGTGTGCACAGCCTCTGATTAGTGAACACGAATGCTAACGCAAACGCAGCACAACTCAGGAACGGGCCAGCGAACAATAGATCTAAAATTAGTAGACACAAACAGGAAGCAGTATACACATACATATTATTACACATTCCTCCGTAGATAGATGGAGTGCTGTTGTTCTCGTGAAGCATAGAACACACAAACAGAAGGTAATGCACGTTCGTCCGTTGACGCATTGCGTGCTGTTGCATGCGCATACCTCGTCCACAGCGTGTATTTTTCTATCCAGTGGCATGCTACTGGGCAGTCGCAGTTTGGCCGAGAATGTGATGGCCTCCTGTGCAGTGCAGCGCAGGCACGTGGTACAAAGATAAGAAATGAATACATTAATGAATACATTAATGAATACATTAATGAATACATAAATGAATACATTTATGAATACATTGATGACATAAATGAATACATTAATGAATACATTATTGAATACAATAATGAATACATTAATGAATACATTAATGAATACATTAATGAATACATTAATGAATAAATTAATGAATACGACAATGAATACATAAATGAATACAATAATGAATATATACATGAATACATGAATGAATACATAAATGAATACATTAATGACATAAATAAATACATTGGGCGATGACCCCGTCGTACATCTACGGTACACAACTACACTTGACTCTGCGCACCCATTGCACATGCACTATAAAGGCATGTATTGTGTGTATGTCAATCCTCTAGACACAGATATACAACAATGCCTCAGTGTGCATGTCGATTGCACATGCAAGGTAATATATCGTGAGCATCAACTACATGTACGAAAACACGCAGTACAACGCCATTGTGTGCTTGAAGTGTATATGCACAGGTATACCGTTAAGTGGTTTTTACCTAAAATCCAAAACCCTGCACAAATGACACTGTAAAGTGTCACTTGTGCGGTACAGACAGGCGAATAGGAATACATGAATACATTTGTGTATATGAATATATTTGTGTGTCCATTGCACGTGACACACACACAGATGCGACATCGAACTGTTCGCATTCCATTCGTTGGTACACAGCCCAACGGCGTCAAGGTATAACATATACACAACGCACACCCTGCAGGTACAACATTTACACAACGCACACCCTGCAGGTACAACATTTACACAACGCACACCCTGCGATGCTTTGTCGACTCTTGTGAGGTGTTCACTCTAATCATTGAATGTTTTCAGCACATCAGCGCTAACCCATACTCGTGCATGTGGTCCAGAGATAAACACTCGTGACAACGAGTATAGTCTCGATACGAATCATGTAAAGTATATATATACCACCAAAATAAATGCAGAGTGGAAGGTTCACTTGCGAGACATACCGTAACGGTCATAGTGGCCATGATCACATCATCCTGGTACACAAAAGCACTGATTTTCTTCATTTTTTTGGCATTGACTTCTTGACCGTTGACCAGAATGTCTCCTGACACTCCCCTGTACACCTGTGCAAAGATGCCAAGTCAAATACAATACCTGTCAGTGGTTGCCAATAGCACGGACAGCCCGATGGTGCCTGCGCAATAACACACAATTAACATGCGCAGTAGGTGGAACGTATGGCACGATGGAAGCGACTCACAATCCTTGGACGCAAACAAACGAAAGGTGGGTGGACCTCTGTATGCATTGGTGCATGGAATGTTCTACACTTATGTACCGAACATCGAGCAACTCCGCGCGATGCAGCACTCTGCAATGTATAGTGGAGCATCACCTATTCACCACTGTGCATTCACAGCACACAACACTTGCTAGAGCATCTGCACCCTCGCACATTCTAGACCCATGATGGGCTATTCACGCACCAACTAACCTGAACGTAACAGTAATCCACCAATGCCCATCGCAAACCCCAGATCTCTTACCTCACCACCCAGGACATTGAGTAGAGACGTCTTTCCGGCTCTGTGATGAAGTGTGGACACACACAAGGCATGACACGTGAGTCATCAGAGATTCAGTGATCAGTGGTGTCTGATTGAAAGGCTAGAGGCTATCCTATGGAAGGAAGCTAATCACATGATGGAACAGAAGGAAGCTCATCACATGATGAACCCCCAACGCCGGTGGGGAAACGCATGTGAACTATCAGTGACAACTGCGTACGACTACTGTGACAGGGTGGTTAAACCCCAACGAACCCAGCGAAGTGGGATGCGATGCCATCAGTGACAACAGCGTACGCCTATTGTAACAGGGTAATGCATCGCTTGGCGGATACTTTAACTTACCTCGAACTTTTCAACACATATGACACCAATATACTCTAATACAGATCAAAGCTAAATACCTAAAGCACATATGATACCCATATACCTTAATGCATATAAACTCTAAAACCCTAAAACACATATGATACCAATATACCCTAATGCAGACACCACAATGTACAGCAAGTACACATAACCCAACCACAATGTACAGCAAGTGCACATAACCCAACCACAATGTACAGCAAGTGCACATAACCCAACCACAATGTACAGCAAGTGCACATAACCCAACCACTAA
>NW_014039383.1:10895-20408 GCF_001186125.1 Sphaeroforma arctica JP610 | reverse complement strand
AGTTGACAATTTTTCGTTCAGTTGGATTTTCTTATCATCCACAGTGTCCGTCATACTGATTCAATTCACTACTGTTTGAGTAGTTTATGTATATTTCTTTCAATCCTTTGTAAGTAGTACAATTTGTCATTTGGATGCTATATTTATATGATTACTTTGTGGGACTTTGTAGTCCAAGATCAGTGCGATTGAGACTTGTAGAATCTTGTCAGTACTTAGTACATACTGTCAAATTTATAAAGCAGTCAATGTTGTACATATAGCAGTACAGTACTATAAAAATTGATTCCGTGCCAAGTTGCGCTACATACTACCGAACGGCGCGTGTTTTTGTTTTATGCTGTGGTGACAACAGTTGTGGCCTGTGGGACTCAGGGAGTTGTGACTTCTTGTGAGTGTGGTCAAGAAGCAACTCTCTCTTTTGCCGAGCCTCGCTGAGCGATGTGATACCAAAGATATGTTTTGCTCCTAAACAAGAGGCACTTTTGAAAGTTTTATTGATGCAAATTTCATCAACAGTTATATTATCGTACACCTATGCTGTTCTTCCACCAATGAGTAAAATATTTAGCAAGTTATTAGTTACCCTTATATTGCCATTGGTGACCCCTGGTATTTAATACAACTGGGTGTCAGGTGGGATATTCAGCAGATTTCAGAAGCGTAGCACATTCTATTTTTTATTGGTGAATAACTGGAAACCCGTTACAAGGTGTCTTTCAGAGAAATGATGAGTCACTTCTCTCAGAATTCTCTGAAATGTATGGGAACAAATTGCACCCAAAATTGCCGGCAGACCCAAATTTTCAAAAGTACACATTACGAGTCATCATGCACGTTCGTGAAAACTAAATAAAAAGCCTGCATTTCACTCTGGTCCGAAAGGAACTTCTGCAGAATATCTGAAAAATGAAATCTGAAGTCTTATTACTTAACTCGAAAGAGTAAATATTCCACTCCGAACTCTTAACTCTCACAAGTCTCGACACAAGTCTTCTATTTGATGAATCTTTTTAAAAAATGAAGGCATATGTGATTATTACTATTACTTTAAAAACACTATACATATATTACTTTTCTACTCAAGTGGGGTCCCAGGGGTGACTTTTAATACTTGTTTTGAGTAAAACACTAAAAGTAAAAAGTTGCAAACTGATAACGTTCAAGTCTTCAAATTCTGGCTTGTGCTTTGGTAGTTGGGAGTTGTGAGTCGGGAGGTGAGTGTTGGGATTTGGGAGTTGGGAGTCGGGAGTTGTAACTACTGACTACTCACCAGTCACCACTCACCACCTTGGGGCTTGGGCCCTTGGCTGCTTAGCACCTTCTCTTGTTGTGTGTTGGGACTTGGGATATTAGGACCCTTGCTTGTTGGGGGCCAGTTGGGGACTTGGGGTTTGCCTGTTTGGGGTATTCTAACTATTGACTATTCTTCTACTTCTTGGGCTTGCGGAGTAGCGGGGCCTCTTCTCTCTTGTTGGGGACTTAGGGCCATGGGCCCTCTTCTTGTGGTGGCATGAGTTGTCTATTTTACAGTTTACAACAGTACAACTCCGTATTGGTGAAGAACTGAAGTCTGCAGAGTGAAGAGTTTTGACTGAATAAAATATGTTTTGCATTTTTTTCTAAAAACATACCAGGGTCCAAGTGTCTACGCTCTCTAGTCTACACTCTACAGTCTGCACTCTACACTCAGTCAGTGTACACTGGACAGTCTCGCTAGAAATACACTGATACAGTCTCTATAGTCATATGTAGTGGCAGTCTACAGTTTTATCTTCGCTGACACTACAGTCTACACTTCACTCTACACTATACTCTAAAAAAAATAGTCATTAGTCTACACTCTACGCAGGTGGTACATGTTCTTTTTTCCTCTTCGTTTTTGACTTGTTTGTTGTTGTGCTTTTGCCCGGTTTTTTGAAAAACAATTTTGTAGTTGTTGAATATATATATTACCCAATAGAATATTGTTTTATAAATATCGCATAGTTTTCGATCAATAGTTATTGTGTATTTAGTTATTTTGGTCTCCGCAATAGAGCATTTTTATGCATCTATTCTCCTAACATTGAAAATTCACATCAAATGATCAAAATGAATTGTTGTTGTTTATTGGTACATATGCACAATACTACCAGAGTACCAGTCTAATACTATGTAGTGAAAAAAAGCCGACACACGTGCACCCCAAAATCCCACGTGCGAATGATGTGCTTTTATCGAACAGGCCATTAGCCATTTCTTTGACAATTGACACTCGCTTCCTCTATTCCTCAGTTCCCATTATTCTCTCTTTTGTCTTTTTTTGTTGAAAAATTATGTATACATTTATAATAAAATACAGCCTCAGCCTAAGCTCAGTGCGTTAAAAGTTGAAACTTTTATTGTGCCTCGAATAAATATTAAAGCTGCAACTTTTATATCTCGATAGAACCCTTTCATATATGATTGATGCATTTTCCAGGTCACTCAGATGACAGTCGTCACAACTGAAACGCTCAATCTCTTTTGATTGCCTATTATCAATTTCGTAGCCTAAAATTTTCAACGATAGGACAGCTTATTGAGTGCAGTTTCAAAAAAATATCTTTGGTTGATTTGTCCTAAATAGAAGATAACTTTAAAAAAAAAGTTAACATTAAAGTTGGAGCTTTTATTCCGTACCCCTAATAATCCCCTATAACTTATTGAGCTTAGGCCTCAGCCCTCAAGAAGACAGGAGCTATTGGACTATTTATTGCCGCATGTATTTATTGCGCGGGTGTGTTCTATTTTCAGAAGGCTTAGGGTATTGGATAGAAAAAAATAGTAAACTGTGATATGTATATAGTATTTATATTATACAAAGCAGTCAAATGTTATGTACAGTGGGACTGGGACCTCGCAAACTGTCCACTTTTAGTCGTCCACTTTGATAGATTTTGTTTTTAGCTGTGTTCTCTACAAAAGATTAAAAATTTCAATTGATATGAAAAAAGTATTTTACGCTCGATATGAATCAACGCTTTCTTGTTTCTATCATATACGTTATAGGCACACAGTGTAGGAACGTATAATTTTGGTTTCTTATCACAAAAGCACAGTTTTTAATTTGTTAATTTTTGAACAAAACCTTATATAAAAAGTAAAAAACCCACTGAAACAGAGATACTCTCAGAACAAACTCTCAGTCGCTCTACTCTCTCTCAGAGATAAATAGTAAATAGACTGATGACAGGCGACTGGCGGTGGCCGACAACTGACTCCGCCACTCTCAGGTCTCTAAAGTCACTTTCTTTCTTTCTTTTATTTAAAAACCAAAACAAATATACAATACACTTAATCTTCAATACTCGACCACATCGTACTTAGTGCTACTATTCACTGTTTTCGCTTTTTCGTTGTAGAGAGAAGAGACTCTAGGAGAGAGAGAGAATCTGAATGATATATTTATGTCGTGACGGGACGATCACGGGACCAGGGAAATCTTTTTTCCGTACAAATATAGGTAAATTAAAGTGCATTTATTCACATCTCATTGGTGCATTTGCTCTGTTGCACCTACTTGATCGGGAAACATTGGTTATGAGGAAGAGGAAATATTCTATAAATATGTAATTTTTGTGATTAAAACCCAAAAAAAATAATTTGTAGATAAACTGTATAAGGACAGTCACAATGCCCAAAGGTTGTGTATAAAAAACCAAATGCTTTTCAATACCCAAAGTTCGGATTACAACAGGTGTAATTATGTCCTATCCAGACTCCAGTTCTCCACTCTCGCTTTGGTGGAGGGCTAGTAGAGGGCTTGGGAGGCTGGGGCCTGGGGGCGTAGGCGGTTGAGGGCCCGGCGGGCGCTGACGGCTGGAGAGCTAGGCCCGCCAGTGGGGTCCTGGGGGGAGGTGATGTAATGTCACCAATTCTCCATTTTCCAACGGCTAACCTATATGGTCCAATAAAACACTTTCAAAGTCCAAGTCCACAGTCCAGAGTGACTAAGTGAGACATTTTCAGTTTTCTAGTCCATACTCCATTGTGCATATTCTAAACCACAACAAGTTACAACTCTGAGAGTCAAAGCAGACAATGAAAAAACCCAGAGGACTTGCGAGTTGGGACCCAAGTTGTTATTTTAGAGCATAGTTTTTACTCGATTCAGAGCAATCGCGTGCTTGATTATTAGTGAAAATACATGTAACTAGGAGGCTGGTACCTGGTGGTATGGTTTTAGTAGTCGAAAAGTTTGCTTTCAAACTGCGGTGGGTTTTTACTCTTCCAATGGCTAAATATGCCCTTTTTTTTAATGATATTTGCAGCTAGGTTTATCCTTCGAAATATGTGCTTTATATTTCTGTATTTAACTGTTAGTTCTCTGTAGTCAAACAGTACAGTTCAGCTGAAATGAAATAGAATTATCCTAACTTCAGATGTGCATAAAAGCTTGCTAAATGATTGTTTAGTCCATCACAACATTCAATTGAATAGTATCGATAGGTGAACGTACATCTAACAAAGATGGCAACATTAGACGAAAAAAAAGGCTATCAGGAGGATGACACAGGTACTTCCACCGCCGAGCTAGTACTAGACGATGATGACGAGGTTGAGTCTGAGTTTGATGAAAGCTACACGGCCAGCATTCGAGACATCAACCTTGCGGCATGGATGGTGTTCACGGTCGAACTAGGAGAGCGTCTCTCATTTTACTCTACCAAGAATGTTTACCTGACATTTACGCAAGAGATGCTGGGTATGTCATCTGCCAACTACAATTTGCTGATGAACTTCAACTCAGCCATGAACTACGGTGTATTCTTGTTGATGGGAGGATATCTCGCTGATTCTTATATGGGCAACTTCAAGGTCATTGCTTACCTTGCGCCAGTGTACTTGGTCGGAAAGGCCATCTTGTGGATGACAGCTATACCGGGATTGTCTTTCGATCACTATCCATATGAGCCAACGTGGGGAGAATGGGGCTTCTACATCTCCATTACTATTATGGGAGTGGGTGCGGGCTTCATCAAGCCTTGCATCTCCGTATTCGCCGCTGAACAGCTACGTGGCAAGGACGGATCTGATGCTCACCCCAAGTTGGTTGAATTAGTCTACCAGGCTTTCTATTTCTGTATTAATGTCGGTGCCTTTATTGGACAATTCATCTCACCGATTCTTGTCAGTGAGATTGAACAGTTGAAGATGACTTGCGGCACTGATGCGTACCTGAAAGCCGAATGTCAAGATCTGTGCTACGGAGGAGATTTCTGCCTTGGTACCGCCTACCCTCCCGTCGAGCTGCAAAGTGTATGCTGCTACGGAGGAAACAAGGGTACAGGTTACTGGATCGCATGGGGCTTTACTCTGTTCCTCTTCTGTGGTGCATTCGTTGTGTTCTACGTCGGAGCCTACAAACCTGGATACGTGAAGGTGCCGCCTCAGGGTTCGGCATTGACTCCCTTCTATCGCACAATGAAGGCTGCGAAAAGAAACAAGGTTGCACCGGAGGACTGCGATATGTCCGGACCTATTTCTTGGGCAAACCGCGCGAAGTCTGAACCAGGAATGGATTATCATGAGGTAGATAAGGTCCGTCTGGTGCTGCACGCGTGCAAACCGTTTGTCTTCTACCTGCTGTTCTGGTGGGCGAACTTGTCTCCTCAGGATTATATGGCATCAATGTGTCTTAAGGGATTCTACGAGGTGGGCTTCATCGATTGTAACCAAGTATCCAACGCCAATGCCCTTGCCATCCTAATTGGTCTACCGGCCTGCGTATTCCTGTTCTATCCTATGTTGCGTAAAATGGGTTTCTCACTCAAGCCTATGCACAAGGCCACATTCGGAATGTTCATAGTTGCAGTTCCTTGGATGTTCCTACTTGGTTTCTACTACTACATGATTTCAGTTGGTACCTTCACCGGCACGGACGTGACAAGTTGGGTGGATGACACTCCTGCGACTGATAGCAGAATGAACATTCTTTGGTTGGCTATTCCCTATGGTATGACTGGTTTGTCCGAGATCTTCCTGAACGTGCCTCTTATGGAGCTTGCATACAGTCAAACCCCTGTGGGTTACAAGGGTATCACCATGGCCATTACACTGATGTCCAACTTCTTTGGGTATGTGATTCCCGGTTTCATTGTGAACCCCTTCTTCACTGCTCAAAACCAAGTGATCTACTACTGGGTGACGCTCGTACTAATCATACTACAGATTGGCTGGATGATCTACTTCTCTATGCACTACGTTAACGGTCGCGATCTTTGCCCCGAGTTGTACGATGCTAAAATTGATGACGATGATGTTGAGATCACAAGTACCCATAAGGATAGTCTCAAACAATAGTTCATTGCTGGAATATGTTATTCTCATTCGAACACATAATCACTTTTGAAATATATCATGAATTAAATAGACGTAAATTCACATTTTATCATTGCATGTCCGACTCTTAAATATGCTATTCTCATTCGAAGATATAATCACTTGTTTAATATTTTACGAATGGAACAGACGTAAATTCACAATCCATCCGACTCTTATATTATAGTGTACTGTAAAGCTGATCTGATATTTTTGTGGATACACTGTCTTGACGTCTTCTACTAACTGCAGCATGTTATTGCGTGCTTTTCTTCTCGACCTGCGTGGATTATTTATAGTATACATTACTAGTGTGATTCGTCGTGTCATGTCACTGGATACCTCCTTAGTTCTTGCCGAAGTGGAGCGCTCGATCAAGCTACTGCCTGGCCTCTACGATACAGAAACAGTTGAATTAAAACGCCCATGATGGTACTTGCAGGGGGATTTTATATATATTGTAATGGCTTTTTGTACACGCACCGTGCGGATGCAAAGTGTGTATTCAATAAGTAGTCCCAGCACCCGCCTCAGGCATAAACCTCGAAACGATGCCGCGCATTTAGTGATTGCTATATATACAACAGGTGCCCTGCTACAAATCAAACAGTGAGTTGCCCTCGAAGATACTAACGCTGGGACCTTGATTCTCAAGCTACAGGTTGGTCGCCTTGATCATCTTCTGTGCGAGAGTCGTCACCTCAATACCTGGTGACGTCAATAAAAGACTATCCGTAATCCAATGCTAACCTTAAATCGAATGAGCCGGTACATTGGCTACAAATTATAAGGTCTACGAGTGCAGCATGATTGTATAGTGAGGTGGGAAACCTTCACAACACACATACACAGACATAACTAATGATATGCCTGTGCACATAAATACAATTTAATGAATAAGAAATAATACAAACAAGCCTAACAATTCATTCATACTAATACAAACAAATCGATACATGCATCTATACGAATGTACTAAATACAAACAACCCGAAGAATTCATTCATACCGATTCAAACAAACAGATACATGCTTCTATACGAATGGACTCATATATACAAGTACGTGCGCTATGATAAACTACAAAGCGTCTATATGCATTTGGGCATATACATGATATACACACAAGTACAAACACAGAGATTGTCATGGAGTTGAACGTACGTGCATGCACGAGTGAACGTGCCCTCTCAGGAACGTGACACGCATTGTTCTGTTTCAGCGTAGATTTGTATATCATAACTTTCTTCACTAGCCGTATTCCTGCCGGCATAAGCAGCCACCGCTCCAACGAAAGACTCTCTCAGACTTACCCTGTATATATATATATATATATATGTATACGTCACACTTTCTAACGAAAGACTCTCTCAGACTTACCCTGCAACTTGACGGGTGTGATGAAGTTAAACGCCTTGATTGCTATCTCCGCGAGCTTTGGCGTATTGGTATTGCCCAGCAAGCACGCTGGACGCATCAGGTTAGTGCTCTCAAAGTTGAGCTACAATCAAGTGTCAGGTGGATGAATGGATATAGACATTATTTATGCACACCCTTGTGATATGTACCATGATTAGCAAACCCATGTGGTATGTTAACATTTATTGTACCATGAGCAACAAACATAGCCTACGTGATCCTTGAGATATAAAACCCATAGCTGGCAATCCAATTTAGAACGACCTAACCGGTCTATTATTCATTAACCCACTGACACACACAGTATTTAGGAACACACAGACACTAACATATACAAGAACGTATGAATGAAGTACCTGTTTGATATTCTCTTCCACTTGGCCCTTGCAGTGGCGATAGTAGCCACCGCCAGCTATGGTTCCGGTCCATGCTGAGTACGTTGCATTTATATCGGGGCCGGTAGACCCTAAGAGGGTCAAGGCGCGAATACCTGCCGAGTGAATATGAAAGTAAACGTGCAATACTATTGGAATGATCTAAAGTATTCGGTATATATTCGGATATATACATGTGCGTGTACATACCCGTGCTGGATTGCATACTTATGCATATAGGTATATATACGGATATATACATGTCCGTGTACATGCCCAGTGCTGGACCGCATACCTATTCATATACTACGAATGTCTATTCAACGAGTACCTGGCACCCGGTCGCGCAGTCTTGGATGTATGTACGCCAGCGAGGCAAGTATATGTCAAGTAGCGAGAGTATGGCTTCATTGATAAAGACAGCATACCTAGTATATACCCTTCTCCAATTTAGTTCTTGCACATGTTGCACTGACCATTCACATACCCCTTACTCACCCACAATAACCCCTACATATATATAAATATACACATGAATATACATGCATATCCACCAACCATTAACTCTGGCCTCATTTGCCAGAGCGGACGGTATTGTGACATCTATCTCGTACAAATCCTCTTTTCTGATCTTACTCGGCGCCCCAGCGCCTATAACAATATACAGACAGGAGCCTTGACTGAAGGCACGTTTCAGTACGTCCTTATCAGGGTTCTTCAGGTGACAGGCTGTTCAACTTTAGGACTATCCGAGAATTCCTCCACGGGGCGTCAATGGAGTATGATAACCTTCACTGGTCAGTGAGATTCAAAGCAAGGTGGGGTTACCGAACTGCAGATCCCATGCGCTGAAGCCCACATCTGAAAGGAATACTCAAGGATACCGAAATATATGTATTGGATGATATGGGTTGACAAGAAGTCGATACGTACCTGGATCTTTCACGTGTTTATATACACAAAGATACCTTGAACACACTTGCCCGCTAATATGACTGTCAACTGTATAACTAAAAACCAATCATATATATAAACACTTGCTTCAAAGTAAATGGACAAAACGTATACACAAAAATACAGATTACGTAAAAAAAACATCACAACGACAGTTATATATATATATAAACATATTTGCAAATAAGTATTTATACTTAATGAATGAATATATGCAGAAATATATGAGCTATAAATGGAACAGTATAGGCAAACAAATATATATATATATATATATATATGTGTGTGTGTGTGTGTGTGTGTGTGTGTGTGTGTATGTGTGTAGTGTGTGTGTGTGTGTGTGTGTGTGTGTGTGTGTGTGTGTNTATATATATATATATAATAATAATACTAATAATTATCCTAATAATATATATAACAT
>NW_014039383.1:9018-10875 GCF_001186125.1 Sphaeroforma arctica JP610 | reverse complement strand
ATAGAGTATATATACCTATATATATATATATATATATATATGAGATATATAATAATATATATATATATATACATATATATATATATACATATATATATAAATAATATATTTACATAAATATATATTTACTATACACACACACATACACACACACACACACACACACACATATATATATATATATATGTATATATATGAATGAACACACGCATATATATATTTGCAAATTTGTACACAAATACGCACATACACATTTACTATATGCATCCTAGTACATATACCATCAAGTAAATAGATATGGCTGTCCTTATGATGCTTATCATGTCACAACAAAATGTACATTTGGGACGAAATTTTGAGTGGTTTTGAAAAGAGATTAATACCGATATAAACACAGAAAGAGAACTATACATCCTCAGCGCAGTCAAACCGTCGCACTTTCAACAAGGTCAAAAACAACATTCTCTGTCAAAATCAAGAAGAAGCATAGACTTCTTCTGAGTCTAATTTTCAGAATTGCTGGAAAGTCTCGTCGTCCTTTGATCCGTCTATGCCGTACTGCCGTTGGGTGATAAGTCATAAAAATAACAAGAACGCCAACGCCCGCCGCGAACAGTGTTTCAAGTTACACATAAACACCAGATCTCCCCCTGGCCTGCAGAGTTTGTTGTTTTTGAACCCAATGCATATGGTATTTTCTAGAATTGAACTTAGATTCCAGGGGCCCCTAGGGGGCTTGTCTTGCTCGGGGTGGGATGGTGGGTGTTTCTTTCGTGTGGGGCTATTTATGTCCTACAGTATGTACGTAACTTAATAACTGATATATATATTATATTTATATATAAAGAAGTGGCGTGTGCCCAGTCTGTCCACTGTCTCACTAATCCTTCCAGCCATTATATATTCGACCGAAAGTTCATTTTGATTTTTGGACCGGCTGGTGGTACTGGATCTTTTGTCCGGAATATTTAAAAAAAAACCAGAAACTTTTAGGGCTTGTAGTCGTGTACAATTGTATATCTACTTTTAGGCAGCAAAGGAGTCAAGGACTGAGCCTCTGAAGTCTGAGTCTGAGACTCCGAGGTTCGAGGAGTCAGCAAAGTATTTTAGCCTGAGTTTGCCGAGTATATTTTTTAACGTTAAAACAAAAGCTAGAAATACTTTAAAAATAAGCCACTGATATTAAGCTGGTATGGCAAATTTCGAGCCGTTCGTGGCCAAGTTAAATGTACACGAATGAAAACAATATATATCAAGAAATCTGTCGAGTAGCGTGGGTATGAACTAATTAAATTGCAGTATTAAAGTTTCTTGTCAAACACTCAAGTTTCAAAAGTAAAGAAATTCAAATATGAAATATCCCTTCCCAAGAACTTAAGAAGTGACAAGAACATAAAATTTTCGTAAATAAATGTGGCTTTCGGTATAAAGTCAGTGGATGTGCTGTGTGTGCAGTATGTCCTCGGATTTGTAGGCGATTGTGAACCATTTCCTATACAACATATGTGCTGATATACACGCAGTACGTGCCTATCGATTCCATCTAACATTTTGAATCAAGGCGAGACCTTTTAAATTAGGCCGAGGCGTCATATTTATATGTTAGTCGTACACGCAATCTTAAACCGATCAGTTCACACCTATAGTCACATAGATCAACTATAAATAAGGTGAATTTTCTAAAACTGGTTGGCGGAGTTGAATTTATACATTCCTTCAAGGTAACATCGGCGACCGCATGCTCAAAAATCAATACAGTTAAGTCATTTCAGTCGAAGCCGCCTATACAACGACACACTATAGACGAGAACCGGTTCGTTCGAGAAAGTGACACACACACACATACACAAACTCACA
>NW_014039383.1:3847-5832 GCF_001186125.1 Sphaeroforma arctica JP610 | reverse complement strand
TATATATGCATGTATATATGTATGTATGTATTTATGTATTTATGCGTGTATGTATGCACATATTCATTGGTATATACGTTTGTATGTATTTATTTACGGATGTATGTATGTATGTCTGTATGTATATATGTGTATTATATATATATTTATATATATAAATATTGTATATATATTTACATATATATATTTGTATATTGAAATGTATAGTTAGATTGCTATAAGTATGTATATATATATATTTATATATATAAATATGTATGTTTGTAAATGAGTATTTATATATACGTATATTATATATATATATATAAATATATATATATATATTTGTATATTTTAATGTATATTTGTTTGTATATACTCTCGCGCACACGGATGCGCACCAAGGCATATATTGACACAAGGGCGGACACACGCGCTTTACAATTCAGCGGTATATTATTAGCGTTCTATTTCTGAGTCGAAATATCGTTCAATGCATGCTATGTAAAGTTTTCGATCTCATAATTGAGAAACTCATTCAATCTTACATACATCTACATATATTTGTATGTATATTTGTTTTTATATACTCACTCACTCACGGATGCGGACCAAGGCATATACTGACACAAGTGCGGACACACGCGCTTTACAATTCAACGGTATATTATTAGCGTTCTATTTCTGAGTCGAAATATCGTTCAATGCATCACACTCACCTCTCACATATACCAAGATATATACATATACCGTTTGCAAACTCACTCTATTACCACACTCACAATACATAGGAAGGGCGGATGGACGTGCGAATGCGTCATAGGCACATTTGGTACCGACTGCAGCATTACAGTAGACCCATGTGCCGACGATCCATGCGAAAATGGCAACTGTGTACAGACCGGTGCAACGTCATATGAGTGTATAGAGTGTCCGCCAGGCTTTGCAGGGGTCAATTGTGTGGACACGGACTACTGTGAAGATAGCCCCTGTCTGAACGGAGGATTGTGCTCGAACATCGCGGAAAATGATGGTGAGTGGGTGGGTGGGTGGTCAGTGGTGTTGTATGGTACGTTTGGATATATGTAGGTATGTAGATTACCCTAGCGTGAACAGTGGTCTTTGCTTGGATATCGAGGAAAGGACTGATGGGTGAGTGGTCAGTGGTCAGTGGTGTTGTATGGTACGTTTAGATATATGTAGGTATGTAGATAACCATAGCGTGGACAGTGGTCTTTGCTTGGATATCGAGGAAAGGACTGATGGGTGAGTGGTCAGTGGTCAGTGGTGTTGTATGGTACGTTTGGATATATGTAGGTATGTATATATCTCTAGCGTGAACAGCGGTGATAACCCTAGCGTGAACAGCGGTCTTTGTTTAGACACCGAGGAAGGGACTGGTGGGGGGGTGGTTAATAATCGCTACAATGAGATGTGTACCTGTATTTATATGTATGCGGGTCCAAATCTAAAACTTTAAACCCTAAAGTGTGTGCTTGCGATGGGAATGAAGGATTTAAAAGGATCAGGTTATGTTTTCTTCACAATCCACGCTGGATTTTAGCTACCGGTTTTTTCTTCGTATAAATATATTGGTTTATATATACTAGTTTATATATACTAGTTTAAATATACTAGTTTATATATACTAGTTTAAATATAAACTAGTTTATATATACTAGTTTGTATATACTAGTTTAACTAGTTTATATAGACTAGTTTACTTCCGGGTACGCTTAGAAAATGGCTCAACACTCGATACTTGCACAGTCTGTGTAGGACGTGATCTCCATGAGAGATCTACACCACTGCTATGAAAGCTATATCGTGCGTCTGTAGTATACAACGCAATGGAAACACACAATTGGACATGGTTTGTACTATCAGCTGGACTGGGCAGGGTTGCTTGATAAAACTGCCACCAGTATATGTCAACTGTATTTCCGTCCTTGCATGGTTAATACTTGTAGCAACGAACTGACGGGTGTACACACATAATCACTCAC
>NW_014039383.1:1386-3024 GCF_001186125.1 Sphaeroforma arctica JP610 | reverse complement strand
TAGATGTATGTATGTATGTATGTATATATATATATATATATATTAGACTATATTGGGCTAGATATCTCCAATATCATAACCCTGTAGAGTATAAATATACTGCTAGTAGAAAGGGTTACTCCCTGCAGATTACGACATACAATATCGCAGAATTACATGTATACCAATACATCGACTCATCCAAAAAACCAAGTACCATACACATACATACATGAATTTACAATGAACCAAGTGTATATGATTTGAAGTTTTAAAAGTCACCGTATGCCCCCCACCCCCCTTGACAACCCTTATCTGTATGTTGTCCTTTTTTTTTTCGGACAGGGCCGGATGAAATGGCGGGTTCTGTGGCGTTGTTTCGATCATGGAATGTCGTCGAACTCTACAGAGACTACGTGAAAAAGGTAACCACCCACCGCACAAGCAGTCGCACCCATGCTGTTACTATTGTACTAGAGTATTGACTAGGTAGAGATAGGATGTGTGTGATAGGTAGAGATAGGGTGTATGAGTTACGTAGAGATGGGGTATGTGTAATAGGTAGAGATAGGGTGTGTGTGATAGGTAGAGATAGAGTGTGTGTGATAGGTAGAGATAGGGTGTGTGTGATTCGTAGAGATAGGGTGTGTATGTGATACGTAGAGATGAGGGTGTGCCTGATATATCGCTGGTATTGTATATCTCATGTTTCTACTATTTTTCTTCAGAGTATTGTTTCGGTAGAGGCGATTGTGTGTCTGGCAGCCCTCTAGTATTGTGTCTATGTTTACGTTTTCATGCGCCTGGCCTTCAGGCAGAGTTGAGTACTGAGTGTGTGAACGCCGTTGAGAAGTGACCTCCACTTCACCGAAGAATCTCAGATGTAAATACAATGCGTTTGGTCTATCCGAAGTAACGACGGAAGAATCGGGTCCTTTTCCTAGGGCAAATGTGGGCGCCAAATGTGGACGCCAAAATGAAATTTGAATCGGCTTAATTTGCGCCAAGAAAGTGGTGCGTGCACGTGTATCTACAGAGACTGCACCTACTTCTAGAGTGCGCGGGAGGAACGTATCTCCGCTACCAAGCCACATACTTACTGATGGGCCGATCACTATGTTGGTGTATATTGTGGTTATGCAAATACACCTTACACGCACCAAGTACCATTCGACTGTAGCTCGGTACAACAAATTTACTGTGGTCGCACTGACCTTGCACAAGCAGATTAAAACCGGACCCGATTTTCGTCAGAAAGCCGAATTGGAGGGCTGTTTCCTCAGAGATGTCATGGACCGATTGGGGAATGCAGGTGCACTTGCCTCGCAGGATTCAGACTCTCAGGACATTCTGACCATGCTGTACCACATGACGTATGTACACGGCATGGTCGAAGTCGAGCTGTACTGGCCTGCTAACCAAGGTGTGTACAACGGCAAGCATATCATGCTTTACCCTGATTTTTATATGTATATGTATATGTATATATATATATGTATATGTATATGTATATGTTCATGTATATGTATATGTATATGTATATATATGTGTGTGTGTGTGTGTGTGCGTGTGTGTGTGTATATATATATATATATATATATGTGTGTGTGTGTGTGTGTGTGTGTATATATTATTATATATGTGTGTGTGTGTGTGTGT
>NW_014039383.1:0-963 GCF_001186125.1 Sphaeroforma arctica JP610 | reverse complement strand
TTTTTAAGTATTTATGTATGTATGTGTGTGTATAAATATATATATATAGCACTGTTTGTATTCGAACCCACACCCGCGCTCACCGTCAGCCTGGGCACAGAGAACAAGCAAGAGTCTGATAAGCAACGCTCTAAAATTCGATAACCGACTGACGGGTCGACGGTTTCACCTACCTATCCATGCATACATACTCAAATACACATCGATCAACATGTGTGGATGTCTGTGTGTACCTACCCCCTTATGTCTACCTACTTAAAGCACTGTTTGTATACACCCACACCCACACAGATACACCCACACCCACCGTCAGCCTGGGCGCAGGGGACAAGAGTCTGTTAACAGACGCTCTTACCAATGAACATCGAGAACACGTCGAGGGGCTCGCGCGGTGGGTGTGGAACAAGCGGTTCCAGGCAGGTGATCAGGGCCATCTGATTGGCTTAGCCATACTTAAAGAGCTGGTTTCATTGGCTACGGGCGCTTGTGATGGCGTTGCACCAAGGTGTGTTCCGTAGCCCAAATCCTCCACGTTGTGATTGGTTTTGTTAACTCCAGGGTTTTAGGGTTTGTTCCGGAGGCCCTTTTTGGTCGAATGTAATGGATCTGTATCCCCTCAGAGCGTGTTGCGATTTTGTCTGGGTCACCATTGGTAGAGACATCATATAGGGAACGAATCAATATCTATTTTTAGTTCGCCATCGCCATTGGTGAAGATATCCCGTATGAAGCGATATGATTTGTTGATTTTAACTTAAGCGGAGCGCGCGAATGGAGTTGCGGTCATTTTGTCATCCGTCGTGCGTGTTGTACTCGCAACCCCGACCGTTCGTATCTTTTCAAACATGTCACAACATTTTGGGGTGGGCAATGGTCTATAATCTGTAAGGTTTTATCGATATATATATATATATATATATATATATATATTGTTTGTTTTGTTCTATCTCACACGGACGATTC
>NW_014039384.1:17965-20440 GCF_001186125.1 Sphaeroforma arctica JP610 | reverse complement strand
ACAACACCATACACACTACAAATACTATAACTCTATCATCACATACCCACTACGCCTTCTGAGGGCTATTCTTGTCGCAAGCACACACCCACACACGGTTACTACAACACCATACACTACAATACTGATTACTCTATCATCACACGCCCACTACGCCTTCTGGGGGCTATTCTTGTCGCAAGTGCACACCCACACACGGTTACTACAACACCATACATACTACAAATACTAATTACTCTATCATCACATGCCCACTACGCCTTCTGGGGGCTATTCTTGTCACAAACAGGCCACATACCTATTACACACATCTCACCACTAATAAATACAAATCACTATAAATCTATACTATAAATACATGAATAGCACAACTAACTCTGCGTACTTATACGCAACCTCACCTAAAAGCCTGAAACCCTAACGCTTACCGTCATCTGTGTGCAGGAGTGGCTATGACGACACTCCGCAGGGCGTCTCGTTCGCTCAAAGGTACGTAACAATGCAGATGACAACAACAACAACAGTACCAATGTGTAGTTATCTTATCTGTATAGATACACTTAAATGTACACACGTACTACGTAGCCAATGGATATATTGATGGCAGTATGTGGGTGTTGACATTAGTTGTATTCATGAATATTACAGGTCTTTGCCTTGTGTGCTCAAACCACTCATATCTGATATATAAATATATATATATATATATAGGGTTTATATATATATATATATGAGTATATATATATACGCAAATGTATATGTATACGTATAAATATAATCATATCGCTGATCACCCGCTCATTCAACCCTCCTTCAGGAAACAATCTAAATCCGCCAGCGCCTTGGAACGCGAAAAAGTGGACAACATGTCTCCGCCATCCACCACTTCCACTAACTCACACCCACGCAATGCCAAGAGTGTAGAAGCTCTTACAGCCAACTTAAGAAGTACCTCCAAAAGCTCAACACTGGACGGTATGTGTGTCTTTCCCAGGTGTTGTTCACGTGTGGGGGGTAGGTGTCTGTGTTTGTACATATTGAATATTGCTGATGGTGTGTGTGTGTGTATGTGGTGTGGGCTTTGTGAGTGCAATTGGTGCCGTACGTTTGTAATATTGACTGTTTGTGACCACGCCGAGGCTGCTTTAAAGTTTAGGGTTTACCAGGCTAGCTTGTTGCCCAATCAACTCCAGAAACAATACCTTCATCCACATCGTAGGCATTTATATCTCATACCTCCAACCCCCAAGACCTATAACTTAAACCTTGGCTCTCATTCCTATGGTTTTATAACTCGGACCTTCAACCCAAAACCTAAAAATTGTTCTTCTACTTATGGTTTTATAACTCATAACTTTGACCCAATCCTTGCAATCATGGTGCCACAGAGCAATCTGCTACCAGTAAATCCAGTGATATACACACGTCGGGTGCGCCGGACGGGCGCAAAGACACAAGCGCCTCTGATAACGAACAGAGAAGTACTGGTAACCATGGCAACCGCCAAGTACCAAGTTTTGCAGGGCTGGATATGAGCAAAATCAGCACACGCTCTCATAGAGCCCGCGCAGCCACCCCCGTTGCCATAGAAACGCCGCAGAAGGGAGAGGGCCGTCTAAGCCCTATACCACAGGACACAGACACACACAAACGTGCGCTTAGCAACCACAGTACAAACACCAATGCAGGCGTTGGTAGTGGTACAAATATGGATATTGCGAGTTTGAGCGGGTTCTCGGATGCTGACCAGAGTAGTGGGCTGAGTCTGGTGGGGTTGGACATGAGTAAGGTGGGAACACGGTCGCCAAGGAGACGTGCTCCGCCAGCCAATCAGAACCCGGAAGTGCCCGTAACCAAGGGCAACGGCGTATCTATAAATAGAATCTCCGTGACCAAGTCTGATCCTGGTGAATTAAACGCAACGGGTGACGGAGAAGTACGCGAAAGAGATGGCTCAAGATCACCGCCCCAACGCGCCCAATCAGATGCCAGCATTCCTGTACCTACCAGTGCTATCCACCAATCAGAATCGATTGTTGGGAGCAGAGCGAGCCAAAGAAGACTGCCGACGTCAAACTTGGCCAGGAGTGAGAGTATACAACACCAGGAAGCTCTCAACGCAACTGGAGGTGTCAATACCGGTATGTATAGCGGGATTTGATTGAGTTAGTTCATATGAATGTACTACATAGCATGTTTTGTTTAAATTTGCATTGACTCTGACACCCGAACTTTCCACTTTATATCTGTAGCCGTGTCTGTGATTACAAATATATTTGAAGGTTAATCGGTAATCTATATCTGAAGTTGTATCTGTGATTATCGATATAATTCAGGGTTAAACTGTAATTTGAATCTTAATCAGAGACATACTATCGCCGGTGCTCACTGGTCGTATCACCCCTTTGTATGCGGGGTATACATCACGGGTTTAGTTGGGTACTCCCCAGTGCACTCTTCTCTCCTATATACATA
>NW_014039384.1:2289-16693 GCF_001186125.1 Sphaeroforma arctica JP610 | reverse complement strand
TACACACACACACACACATATATATATATATATATACCTTTCATATATCTCCACTACTGATTGAACTATAATATGCATCACCCTGCCAGATACCCCCACAGCTATCCAAACTGAGGTGTCCGCAGGGGATGCGACCATAACAGGACTGATGGGGGTCCCAATCCCAATCCCAACAGACACCAGTAAAGTTGCGCCACGCACGCCCAGAAGGCGAGTTCTTCCCCCGAGCACTACAACCGGACACGCTCAGTCCGATAGCACACTCTACGAGCCATCCACAACCACTCAAGCTCCGCCCAATGAGTCACACAGCCACGCACGCGCTGATGCCGGAGCACAAACACACATGCTGAAGACGCGGTCAAACGTGCCTGTGATGGAAGGGGGCGGTGGCGATGAGGGGTGTGGGTTTGGGGCGACCTATTCGCTGCCCATACCACAGGACACGAGCAAGGTAGCCTCCCGGACCCCACGACGGGCGAGGCCTATGGCGTTGGTGAATAAGAGTGTGGGAACTGAGGACCGTGTACAGGATACGACGGTTGCCATGGCAACCATTGCGAAAGGCGGGGATGATACGGATGTGGCGGAGGGGAATGCCGGGAGTACCGCGGGCTCGACCGGCCCTAAAGCTAAAGGAGATAGTGGAGATAATATAGACTCACTGACAAACTTGACCTACAACAAGGACATTGATATAGAGAGCATTCCTGGATGATTGATAGATTATCTACACACACGACTCGACATTAATATAGTGAGCTTCCCAGGACTGTGCCGAGGCGGGCATGGGCGAGTCGTGTGCTAAGTGTAGTAAGGTATCGTGGGGGCAGAGTATAATAAGAAATTTAAAGGTTAAACGAGGTGGAAAAGGCTTATATAGAAGTGGATGTAGCTTAAGAGGACGAGTGTTGTACACTGTCTTCACCTAGACGTATTCCAATTGCTAACGGTTTAGCGCAGGAACATAGATAAAAGTAGCAAACATACCGTATGTCGAGCCGAAGGAGTATTTGTGTGCCTTAGGTATTGCTTAGCGATAGAATCAAACCCTATACTAACCGCACAGTTCTTATACGGACACATATCCCAGCACTTTTGGCATACATTCTAATGTACTTATGTAGGGCTAGATATATCTGATGGCATTCGTAGGATATACATGGGGAATTAGTGTGCATATTCACCTTCTAACAAAAACATGAGCTCACAATAGGAATATCTCTACAGTGTATATATCTATGGAAATATATAAATATATATATATATACATATATATAGATATATATATATATATATACATATATACATGTGTGTGTGTGTGTTATATTTATACATATATATATAAAACATATATATATATATATATATTTATATGTATATATATTCATATATATATATATTTATGTGTGCGTGTGTCTAGTTTCTGTACGTATATTACTGATATATAATATCTGTGCCATAAACAAATTTAAACACCTTAAAGTTATATCAAAAACAATCCATGCTTGTGCATTCACGTTGTATTTCGTTTATAGTGTAATAAATTATGCTGCCACTTACACTATTCTTGCGCTGGACCTTATTGACTTACTGCGCCTCTAACTGTCTTCATCCCCTCATATTAGTATGATATACTGTCACATGGCCACTGCTTGCGCTGGCTGAGCCCTTTTGTCTGCATTGACTATATACTACAAACTTTATAGCAGCCGTTGTTATTGACTCCGTTGCTAGGCGACGCCCTTGGATCGCCGTACCGGGCCATCTGGTTAAGCGTATCATGATGTGCAGCGGCATGTGTCAGGATGCGGTCTGGTGATATCCTGCCTCCGCTAGATACCTCTGCGTCTGAATAGGATCCGTCCTCCCCGTCTTCACTGATCGACTCATTAAATACGATGGCCGAGTGCTGCATCGAGTTATTCGATGTCGAGTCCGACATCTGCGAACCCCTAAACCCGCGGAAGTGTTTGTTGTAGAAGTTTGATGTCGGTCTAGATATAGGAGGAGATACGCCCTCCATGTGATCCCAATTGGAGCCAGACGAACTAGAGGATCTGTACCCACCCGATGGATCGAACATACTGTCTCTGTGTCCCGAACTTTGCCGTCCATACACTGAATTGTTCGGTGCGAAGATCGACTCGTGGGATATGGTACTTCTCAATTGGCTGGAAGTGTTGGCTGATTGGTCCCCGTAAGGCGAACCGCCGGGTGTTCGCACAAAGTCGCTCATACTTCTACTTAGGTTCCATGTCTGGCCGATTTCCTTGTTTAGTTTAGCGTCGTGTACTACTGCCTTACGAATTTCCGTAGGCCATCTCACGAAGGAGAAATAATAGCAGATGAAATAGGCTATAAACAGAGGTCGGATGAGGATGAGGTACGGCAAGGAGAAGATCCACGGGAACGCAATGGCCGTCTCTGTTCTTGTCTGCATGTGGGGCTTTCGTAGGCAGGCGTAGTTAAGGTACATCTGGGCGGTGTATAGGAAGCCTAAGTAAATGATAGTCATGTCTATCGTCAATATCATCATACTGCCGAACCAGCTGGGGATCCAAATCGCGGTATACAGAATAACACCGATGTACAGATATTCTCTTGCGATACTTATCAATCTCCAGAACGTGATCAATCTGGCCACCCATTTCGCACGGCTTGTCAAGCCACCGGGTGAGATTAAAAGTTTGACAAAGCGCCACGTGAAACTATGGTTTCCTACCTCCCAGGAACGGAAGCGCTGGGCAACAAGGGATGCTTCGCCACAATCACGACTACACTTACGATTGGGAAAATACTTCCGGGCAGTTGGATTGGGCATGAAGTCCCAGTAGTGAATAAAGCAGAAGGGAACGATAGTTGGCACGAAACAATCCCGCATCACAGCTATCTTGTGACCTCGCTTTGCGGCACGGTTTATGGTGCGGACATGTTGCCTTCTCCTCTTGTATTCGGCTTCTGTCAGTTGTGTGTCAGCCCCAACAGCGCTCATGTTCGAAATACAGCTGTGTAAGTTTCCGCCAGAGTCCACCGAAGCCCGTGAGTTACGACCAGAGGAATCGCTTGAGACTGCATACCCCATAGAATCTTCGCCGTAGTTTAAATCTTCGGTTGCAGAGCTATATCGATCTATATTCTCCATCATTTGCTGACTGCGATCATTACGAATGACTGCGCCTTCCTTGTTTGGCTTGTCCTCTTCAAATGTTGGGAGGTACGCAACATTCGCTAATAGTTTGTTATCACGACCAGATAGTCTATGTGTAATATAGCCCATCTCTAAGTCCTCGCCATTGAAGGTAGTATCGTGCCTGAGTAAAACTTCCATCAGCACCTCTAGACGCCATGTAGCTGCCGCTCCACTGCAGAAAAGATTCGTTCCCATCGTATCTTGCAAAAATCTGTTAACCCCTGCATCTCCCATCAGGTATTCGTGCTCTTGGAAGCGAGTCCATACAGTATCAGATCCATTTTCGGCATAGAGGGGGTAAGCGATTGCTACTGTTGCTTTGTCCTGTAAATGTATTCGAAGTAGTACTAAATCTTATTACTTATGATCTAGCGCGGTGTCGATGTGGAATGCAAGCTATCTATTATTATTTGCACATGTGCTACACCAAAGTAAGTCATCAAAATGTCAGATACAGCTGGTCATATCACACACCTTAAAGATCTTGTCGCACTTATGGGATGCCCACGTGGATGGCCATATTACGTCGTCATCCAGAAGAGTCACACAATTGATCGCCAAGGACGACAATTCACCACCAGACTGAACTGCATCGATTCTGAAATCGGACATCTCTTTCACAAGTGCATACTGAGCCCAAGTTTTGTTGCCTTTGTTCAAGTGACTCAGATTAATAGGAGGCCCGTCATAGTCCGGATGAGCCTCTTTGAACTCTGCGGTTGCCTCATCGCAGACTTTCTGAGTTTTAACGCACTCTAGTTGTGTGGATCCGTTGTCGGCTAAAAACAGCTGCCACGGCTCGATATGTTGCAAGATAGGTCGGATGGTGTGGATGATATCTTTGCTACTATTATGGCACACTACTATAAACCCATGCACCAGCTCATCCTCAATGGGTACTAATTCAGTTGCACTGTCTATACTTCCGCTGAATTTCACACTGTGAGGACTGTCCAGCGACGTGTTGGACGCGCGGGCCCCACTTTCGTTGAACTCATGAGCTTCGCCGATGGTGAGATGCTGTCGCTCTGCATCTGTAATGGGGTTGTTTGCCGTGGACTGCAAGTTCTCATCGGTCCACTGTCCGATTGTTACAATTCCCGCTAGAGAGGGAATCAGAATGTCGATGAATGCAAAAAAGTACAGGAATATGAACACAGACATTGTAGGTCTCAACGCCGGATGCCAGGTCCAGTAGTGGCAGATGTACCAGATGAAATTGAAGAATTGCGATGGCGACACCCATTCGTTATCGTATTCGAAGGCAGCGGAAATATACAGTGCGAGGATGCAGCTGATAGCGGTCACATAGCAGAACGTTGTCAGTCCCCAATGTTTAGAGTGAATGTATCGAGTAGTGCCGGCCGCGAGACGATCTGCATCCTCGGGGTTGGGATAGTACTTCAGTCGAAGGTGAGTATACAGCCGGAAGAGTGGTATAGCTATTCCAGCGAACGCAAACCAGAAGATGAATAGTGAGCCACCCACAAGGAGCAGATAGGGATGTAACTCTACGTACCAGATATTAGTGTCCCGGTCGTAGTTAGCGGGGAATGGTGTGTCCATGGTGGTGCCGTTGATTTCGTTCATGATAATATATTATTGGAATACTAACCGAGTATTTTTAGTGCTTGAGTTGCGGAGAGTGAGACTTATGTCCAACCTTTTTATACCTAAATGAGGGTATGAAGTACATTTAGCAAATGCACTTTTGTCGGGTTTGAATGAAGGTATTTACTGTATTGAGAACGGAATGAATCGATAACGCTACTTTTTTAAAGCCTAATATCTCACTTATATATCTGTGCGTGCGGCGTGAGGCTGACGCTCAGACTCTGTGTTGTATTTAGCGTTGGGAACTAATGGACATATGGCATGTTATACACATATTAGTCCAAAAATATATTTAAATTTAGAATTAATCCAATTGTGTTCGGCAACAGGTGTCGCTGAACTCTCAGCATAATAACTTTTTTAGTTTTTAGGAACGGATAATGTTTGCAACTTTTCTATAGGACTACAGATATAATGATGTCCCACAATAATAAAATCAAGGACTCTCTTTGGAATTTGGTACGGGCATTCTGTACCCATATACTTTGAACTTTATTACGTCGATCCGGGAGAGGGTTACTGCCGCAACTACATTCACATTATTTACACTGTGTTGTTTCCTTCACTACTGTTTGTCACTCATGAATTTCCGAGATGACCATAGAGTCCACAACAATAAAAATAAAAAGTAGATTGACGGAATTTTATGAACTACATATTCTATAAAAAAAACAAGACAAGAACTATTATTTAATTGTACCGGAGTCCCGACCCCCGAGACCCGAGCCTGACACCTATATTATAAATATATCCTCCTGAGTAGCCCTGACGAGGCTGACGGCCCCTGAGTCTTTAAAAGTGCGTTTTATTGAATCATTGTGCCTCTAATCGGCACTGCACTGATTTGTGATAGCTCTGGTGGCAGACAGTTGGCAAATATGAATTAGGCACTCTGGCAGTTCAATGCACGTGTGCTATTGCATTAAAATCATTGTTTGTTGACAAGACGATTCTATCAAATAACAAATTACTCTTTGTTGTTTGTAAATACCAGAGAGCCTTTGACGAAACTAGATGCAGTTTCCTGTTGGGGGGTCGGGCACTGGGCAATGGGTTGCCAAGCAGTCGGTACTCGACACTCGGGACCAGTCATAAATATTAAATTGCTGGGGATGTCCAGGCTTTTTAGGCCACTGCCCTATCAGTTCGAAGCTCAGACAGCTCCAATCATTACACATTTCATCGTAGCTTCAGACTCTGAGACTTTTAGTGCCGCAGAGTCGCAGACTGCATGTGTAGAATTATTTAGATGCGGGCTGCGAGCTGCGGGCTGCGGTATTTTTGGTTTTTTAAATCTTACTAATAAAAAGTGCTACATTTATTTTCTTGTTCAAACCGAAATTGCGGAGATCTTCATCATCTTTGGCGAGTCACTGAATCCGGAATCCGGAATCCGGAATTCCAAACGGTTGGAGTTATAACCACTACTACTACTAGTAGTATAGTAGTAGGACGGTATGATAGCCCTGATAGTTGATAGGACCTATTTTTAAATTCATCGTCGAGAGCAGATGACAGTTCTCCTTGTACCATTCGCTGAAATTATCAGTTGAAACTTGAAAACACTCAAAACAGACTAGTTTTTTTTAAAGTTCATAACAGTTTACTTTCAGACTTCAGAGTTCAGAAGTTCAAACTCGAAACTTCAAAGTTCAGACTCTCGCAGAGTTCAAGTTCACAGTTTCACAATCGAAGACATTAGACAAATGTTAATAAAAAATAAATACCAGTCATGTCACCAGTTTTCTAAAAACAAACAACTATAAAAAACGATACAGTTTTTAAAATTGTTTTGTAAAAAAAAATGTAAATATTTATTTACGAGGCTGGCTATGAACTATAATATACAGAAGGCTATTTATGATATTTATTTAAAAACAAAATAGAATTTATACATACACAAGTCACAATATTTAAACAAAAACCAAAATTTAAAAAAAGCTTCAGACTTTTATCATTGCTCTTTGTTGTGCTTATGTTTTGTTTTAAAAAACAAAACAAAATTTAAAAGGAAGGCAGCAGGCGCGCAAATTACCCAATCCTGACACAGGGAGGCAGTGACAAAAAAATAACAGTACAGGACTTTTAAAAGCCTTGTAATTAGAATGAGTACAATTTAAACCCCTTAACGAGTCAACGAGGAACAATTGGAGGAAAAAACATAAATTAGAGTACATATGTATTTATGTATTTAAATACAGATCTATACAACAATATATTTACTATTTTCTTGTGCATACATATGAATCCCCCCACAGAATGAATGAATGATATAGCTCGCTACCATGTATGCACTATGCAGTATGAAACCGTACATAGTACCAGCTAAATACTTTTCTGATCGTTACAAAGTATTTAGAGTAGTGAACTATTAACCCTATTTACATTGTTTTTAGAAACAAATTTAATAAACATGCAACAGCATAATCACTGCATGATGCATCACTGCATCAGCCATCATTGATCACTCACGAGGCCATAAGCCATCTGACTATCAGCTATCACTGCAATCAAAGACTCGAAGCCGGTTTGGACTCTCAGAGTCCCAGTTGAAGATATTTTTGATATTTTTTATTGGAAAACGAAAAACAGCACGTAACAAGTCACACAGACACACACACAGGCATACATAGTATCACAGACATACAGAGTCACAGACACACAAGAGAGGGGTTCAAGAGAGAGAGAAAACTCAGAAAAGAGGAGAACGTAAATACTATAGATGAAAAACAAAACAAAAAGAGCCGCTGCCGATTCCGAGAGTCCTAATAACTTTCGAGTTCCTCAATAGGCAATATGGACACCTCTCGACTCTCGAGAGCTCTACAACGATGCAGACAACAAGTCAATAAAAGTGAATAAAATATGATCAGTATTGACTATTGAGACTTGAGTATACATTGTGAAATATTATCGTCACAATGACAATGGCCAACTTCTTACTACTTTCCTGGCTTTTATTCCTTTTTTTATAAATATATTTATAAATACCCTTCTTGTACATATATTTACTGTGCGTACTTTTAAGGTTTTAGACTTCGTTCTTTAAAAATACTCTCTCTCGCGGGGAGAGGGACAGTCGTTGTGATGACTCTTGAAGCCGTCGATCAAAGCCCAAATTGTTTGTTATATATTTATTTACATATTTGTCTTATTGTTTTTTTTAAAACAAAAAAAGTATATAACTCAGAGAAGTAGTTGCCAGGCCCAGTTCACAGTTGCCACTTGCCACTGCCAGAAAAGCAATAAAATAGTATACAATAACGCACTCTATCAACGCCGTATCACGCTCTCAAATTATAGTGTGATTAATTCTTCCTTTTTTAAAATGAACATAAATACATCGAAAGAGCATACATGCAATACAACTTAAAGTTTGCTGACAGTGCGAAGCAAACTCAGTGCTATTGTATATATGGAAATCAAAATTAATATCATCCCAACGATAGTACACAACAATGAAACTGCTGAACAACAAAGTCGTGGTCGCTGCCGTCATCTGCACAGCAGCTGCCACGCCGACTCCCCTTAATTATACTCGAGATGCACAAGCTGTGAGGTGTGTTGAAAGGGGTGGCTGGTACTATGTTGAGAACATCCCAGCAGAAGTGAAATGTATCAGTTTAGACCCCAATATGTACCCGCGCAGCCAGACTGACACCATTCCTCGATTTAGAAGGGGTTCTGGCGTATTCACCTCGTCGATTCCTATCGCGCCTGTCGATCGCGCCGATAGTATTAACGTGCGTGTTTCAGGCTACTCACACTTTCATTATGACCCGACTAATAGTCTCCTTGGAGAATTAGGAGATAAAAATGATGCGTATGTCGAAGGGTGCGATGAGACAAACTCAACATCTAGAACTTCGATGAAGAATATAGTTTGCCTTACAGCCACTAATGTGAGTAGTATTCCCTCAGCGATTTCAGCCATCGTTACTTCTTTCGTATCCGACCTCCCAATCATGACGATGACATTGACTGATCTAAACAACAGCGACTTCGGCCTAGAGGCCAAACGAAGTATGGTGTGGAGTTTGCACTATCCAGTCAACCACACGCGACATGCGTCTCCGTTTGTTGGCATACTTGGCAAGGCCGAGTACGCTGGCAAGAGTTCCCTAGAGATGTCTTCGAAAAGAGGCTATTCTCTATCAGTTATCGATGCGGTTGGTAATGATAGAGGCATTGACTTGGGTCTCGCGGGTATGGCGCCCGAAGCAGACTATAAACTACGAGGGACCATGCTGGATAAAACCTTAATGAAAGACATGATTGGTTTCACAACATATGCGGCCACAGGCCGGGTGTCTATGAAAGGTGCACCGATTGAATTATACGTCAGACTTGATGAGAAGTATGCAGACCCGAATGTCGTGGATGAGACTCATTATATGGGAGTCTACATGTTGGAGGAGAAGATTAAAAGAGGCGATGATAGAATCCCGATAAGCAAAACAAAAGCGTCCACACCAATAAATGAGACGTCGTTTATTGTAAAGAGAGACAATTTCCACGAAGGCGACGTCCAATTATTGAGTGGCGGATCCAACACCCAGGCAAACGTGATGCTTTTGGAATATCCAAAGCCCGATAAGGCCACGCCAGCGCAGGTCCAGTATATTCAGGATTACTTAGAAACCGTCGACAACATGATGAAATCCCCTAAGATGAACGATGCATTTCAGCAGATGATAGATGTCCGCTCTTTCGTTGACCAGCAGCTGGTACAAGAAATGCTGCTGAATGGAGATGCATACAGGAAATCAACCACTTTTTATAAGGACGCAAACGGCAAGTTCACTGCCGGGCCAGTGTGGGATTTTGACCTGTCGCTGGGGCACGAGTGGAATTTGGTCAAAGCCTCCAGCTCACTCGGATATGATAGATACGAAGGATTGTGGTTTAAGGAATTGAACCAGAACCCAGAGTATAAATGTCTGGTGAATTGTATGTGGCGACAGTACCGCGGAACAATATTCAAGTCAGACACTCTACTGGAGATGATTGACTCACAAATACCAATCTTGTGGAATCCTGCTACGAGAAATTTTAAGAGATGGGACGTGCTGGGGCGTCCACTGGAATTGTTTTTGGATTACACCGCTGAAAACCAATGGTTATCAACCTGGGATGCTGAGGTGGTTGCGATGAAGCAATTCTTGGTGAGTCGATTGACCAATCTGGATTCTATATATACGGTGAATGCAACCGTATGCAACTGTCTGACTACCATGTTATCAATCCGGTAAGTGTTGGAGTTAAGTCGGACAATACAGCACATGGAATATAGATATCAAATTAAAAAAACTAGTATTAGCTGATTCGAAATATTCCTTGTTCGCTTGTTAGTTACAACGACAATCTACAGACTTGTCCGAGTTTATTTACATCGTCAATATGTTACAGACTTGTTCGAATTTATATAGAATGCCGTGCTAAGTATACGTGACTTGAATCCTAGAGTAGAATGATATTTGCGCTTGTGCGACAACGCTATGTCCAGAAAGCTAATACAACGTATGTGAGCATTTTTTATGATACTCCGTGTGATACTGAGATGTTGTAAGGAGACATGAACATCGTTACTGCCACTATTGTTGCGACATATGTGACAATCGCAGATCCTTGCGACGTAGTGTCCAACGGACTTCAATACGGTGACATGCACTGGCCACTGTATATGCATTCCGTTGCTTAAATGAGAGAAGCGGGTTGGTAAATAGAAACCGGAACAGAGGGAAATCTTGCAGCAGAGCGATATACCTGTGTCAAGTCGCATTGAAGCTATCGATGCCTCCGATGGGCACGTACAAGCCAGCAGATAAGTGCAGGTCCTCAGGTGAATCCAGAAACAAGAAATGGGGACGGCTGGCTCTGGAGATATACCCAGCTATACCAAGAGCTATTAAATACAAATTGAGTAGTCCTTGTTGGTGCAATATGAGTGCCGATATGCTTGAGATGACTATACAAGATATCATGTACTGTGGAATCAAGCTGGACTGGGATATAACCTTGAAGTCATCTCTCTGGCATGATGGACGCCACTGTACCGGCAACCTAGGTCGCACTCCCCTCTCATGAATCGGCATGTGGGTCTAGTCTGTGTGAGCTTGACATTCAGAAGTACAACCTACCGTCCATTAACATACGCTGTGTGCGAATCACACCCACCGAATGCACAATTAGCCCATACTTTATACCATCCCGCTGGTACTTCTCATCTTCTGACAACTCTTGGGCCGTGCTATCTAGTTGCACTCCTTCAGCATCGACCTTTGCACCTTTCCACAATGATTGTTTCCCACGTGTTTCCTCCGTTGTCCTGTTAGATGCCACTTTCGGACTGGGTTTGTCCATTATACTGCTCCGTACTGTGAACTCAACCACTCCCGACGGCGTGCCTATGCGTACCGTTTGCTTCTTCTCCGGACTTGTCGCTGCATCGCCCTTCAATTCAGGGGCCGTCTTGGCGGACACACTATCATCATGTATGAACTCCGCGATAATCGAGCCAGGTACCACGGCAGCCACAGCCGCACACATACCCCCGGTCAACGGAATAGCCTTGTGGGGCTTGCCCATACTCAACATCCTGACGTGGATGTCCATCTCATCGTGAGACATACCCTGGCCCTTCGCCAATGAATCCGCAGCCGCGCTTGTCCCTACTATCGCAACTTTCGGTACCGAACTGGAGGCACTGGCAATCCCCATGGTATCGCGGGCTGCGATACGCACCCTCTCCAGAAGCTCCAACTCTCTTATCCGTGCCTCTAGCGCATTAGGCAGTTCGGTAGCCGTTAGGCCAAGATCACTTGCTCGCACAAACACACACGGAGTAGTGGCATCCACAATGCTGCACACAACCGAACCCATCCCCTCAATCTGCAGCGTGTCACATGCATTGCCTGTGGGGAGCAACCGCCCAGTCACCGCCCCTGCAGGCTCAGCGAACTCTAGCTCAACGGGTAGGTGCCGTTGGTCTACGCCGGGTATGGTCACAGTCTCATCCGTCCGCTCCTGTCCCGATGGTGTCCCACTGTCTGCACCTGCCGGTCCGTTTGGTGTGGTATTTGAACAGTCCTGTGTGCTACCATCGCGCTCATCTTGTGCTGGGTGTGGTGTACTATAGTACATACCATCGCGGTGCTGCGCCACGTGGAAACGTGATGTGATAAACTTGCCGGTGTTGGTATTCTTCAGGAGGAGGTCGATGGGTACAGGCTGTCCGTGGTTCAACACGTGCCAGCCCTGCCGGCAGGTAGAAGAGGAGTGGATACGTGCTGCTCTGTTTCCTGGGAAATCCAGAGGGCCGGCGCTGCCATGTTTCTCCATTACTCGGGTCGCTTTGTTCCACGTGGTTTGTCTTGGCACCAGTTGCCAGTCTACAGCCAACGGACCAATGCAGGTGGTCAGGTTACCACAGTTCCCGTTCCACTCTATTGTTTTCGAAGCGACATCCACCTGATATGTATGTCGTAATACATTATATCAATATTTATATCTATATTCATATATATATATATATATATATATATAGATATATATAGATGTATATATGTAAATATATAGATAGATATATTGATATATTGATATATAGATATATATATATATACATCAATATATACAAGTACATTCATATATATATATACTGTGAGTAACTAATTTAGTTCACGAACGGTTTAGAGTGAAACAACGTTTGTACTTTATAGGATCAAAGTAGTGTAATAGCTTACAAGGTTGCGAGGACTGATCATCCCACAACCTTGACACATATACCTAAAGCTAGACATTGCCTGCCGACAGACCCTCTGGTCACTGACGCAACTTCTCCTTTCTCACCATGTATTCCATCATACTATTGCAACTACACTACTAAATGTTTTGTGCTCTTCTTCTATTGGTCTACGCTTACCAAATCAGCTGTAGACATAAACCAATATCATAAGACACATAACATTTCCCATGCCTCCATCACTCTAAAAAAATCACCCCTCATACACCCGAACCATCAAGCATGTACCAGACACAATTCAGTTCTGCACACTAGCCTTCAAGCTCACTACTATCTGTAGACCACACCCATATTACAATATATATATATATATATATATATACCCAGTCACTGTATTGCGTCACAAAAGGTATACCAGCGCAAATATTTAGTACACGATGCGAGTGCGGCAGACGTGAAGTCGCGAGATAGGAATTTTCCAATCGTCCACGAATCTGTGGAGTATTCAACCCACATTGACCACAAGCAAGCTTCCCCATATGAACTCTATCACCATACCTGGCCGAAGGAATAATGTACCTCCGCACATTTAGCCACATGTGCCACTTTACGAGATCGCCGTGAAGCCTTTGGGGGTGTTGAGAGTATCATTACTTTCGATAGTGAGCTGAGCCCCCCACCCATGCCATTGAGTTGGCGTCCGTAGACATCGGGACTACCCATGGCTATAAATAGAATCGAAAGGGCACGAACGGTATAGATGTGTGGGTACACGCATGGAAGTATATGAATGAGAGCCATACGAGGCCACATCTACATAAGCAAGCGAGGTTATAAATCGAAACGAAAGGGCACAGATGATATACATCGGTGAGTACACGCATGGTAGTAAACTGATTGACAGCTCTGTAAATTACGCATGAGATGCAAACTTTCTCCAAGACTGACACGCGGGCTATCAGCCATGGAAGAGGCTAAGACTGTCCTGTACGCACGGCTATACTTGTATCTACCTAGCGCGGCCTCAGTACCGCCTTTGGATAGTCTATGAACAAACAGATAGATACAGCAAACTCCTCACCTTGACAGATGATGCTGTCTCGAAGCGCTGCATCCTTTGGCAGATCCTTCTCTCTGAAAAAAAGACCCTTGCTGGTCCCTGCAATAGACAAATAGGACTGATTTATACAGTCACTGTCTAGGATAAGACTCAGTATATTTATAGAATTATACAGTCACTGTCGAGGTTAGGACTCAGTCTATTTATAGACTTATACCTCACTGTCTAGGTTAGGACTCAGTCTATTTATATAATTATACGGTCACTGTCTAGGATACAACTCTCTCGTTCTGTCTAAACCCCACAAAGCATACAATCGTCACCCATATGGCATACCGCACTTTACGACAAGTGTGCCCCCCTATAAATCGTATCGAAGAAATAGATTCGTCTACTACTTCACTTCGGCATGAAAGACTCGGTTGGACCTACAAATGCTGTCTGGTGATACTAGGGTTGTCAACAAATCCGCAGGAGAAGATTAATGTCCTACTGTGAAGGAACCTGTTCACTGAGCACAAGGAGCACGTCTACCGGGGGTGAACGAGTAAACACCTATCTATGTATACACAGATATATTAACACACGTTTGCATACGTGACCCTGAGAAGACAGTCAGTATGTGCTCATCATGCAATGTTGGCACATACTGTTTGTGTAGACCCACGCTATATAAAACAATCCAAATGAACTATCCAATACATGCAAGGGCAAAAATAAAATAGAACAGAATCGAGCTTGCGACATGTGTGTGGAAATATACTAATACACCATGCTAATATCTATGATACATATT
>NW_014039384.1:0-2135 GCF_001186125.1 Sphaeroforma arctica JP610 | reverse complement strand
TATATATATATATATGTATATACATATATTTACATATATACAAGCATATACGCATGGATCCACACAGGGCTCGAATACAAGCTAGTAGCAACCGGCTAATTTGTGCAAAACAGAGGCTTCTGCGCTTCTCCGCAGATTGAATCAATACCTCCACGCATGAAAGCAGCCCGGACCCGCCCGTGCATCGTCTTGATACTATTATTCAACCACGGTTTCGAGTCGTAGTGGTACTTTACGTTGTGGCCAAATGCTACTGAAATGGTTATATGCGACTGATGTCGTTTAAACTCAGCCTGTGCACAATCACAATGGCTCGAATTCAGAGGTTTATTTGTGAAGGTGTAGCCTTTGGGGCTCTACATTGGAGGATGCGACCAGGTATCGATTGTAAATATATAAATAGCAGAAAATATTGTCCAAAACAAGAGGCGGAGCTATGTTGACAAAATATTTAGTAATAAATACAAATAGTTTTTCAATGACTACCGTTACTATGCTCAACTATAATATACCCGCCACCACTAGACTTGCCTTTTTAGTTTTTTAGTTTTTATATAAAGTTTGAACTCTTGGAGTCTTTGGAACAAACGAACTTTCTGCAAGATTTCGCATCTGTTCAATTTTCTTAGAAAAATATGTTGAACTTTATGTTACATACCAAAATTATGTATTTTAAAAAAAAAATACTGTAAAAATATTTATTCTCAGTGTCTCAGTCTCTCTAAATTTACCAAAGAGAGCTATCAGCTATGCACATAATCAGTTAAGATTACTAACGGTCTCCAAACTAGAGTAAACTCTAATCAGTAATCAACTAATCATACTCTATCTCTCGTTTGAGTTTTTTTCAAGTTTTCAGTCTATTGCAGTACATGTGTATTCATTGGGAGTATGTATGTAATATCTATTTTCTATGAATATGTCTGTATGTATATAAAATTATAAATGCAGTATGTCAGCTGTTTGAATGTTTGGCTGTTTGGCCGGGCGTTTGCAAGTTAATTTTTGTTGCATATAATTTTCTTTGCTCTTAGAGTACGTTTTTAAAAAATGGATATAGATGTGCTCCAAATTTAAACCTCATCTTTTGCAACATCTTTTGCCACAGAATTAGAAGTACAGAACAATATATTTTTAATATTTTTTAAATATGAGTCATGGAGTTGGAGTTTTGGACAACCCAGAAGTTGTTCTGACAGATAACAAACACGTTGCTCGAAAATTTTATCATATGTAGAAGGCAATATTTTTTAACAGCTATTGTTCTGAACTTCTAATTATGTGGCAAATGAGTTTGAACTTTGAATTTTGATAAAGATTTGAGCATGTCTTTTGTCAAAAGAAAAAAAACATACAACAATTTCATGATTTATTATAGATGAGTTCGCACAGCACATAGCTCTTGCGATAGTGTTAGTGGTGTGCACTTCTGACCTTCACGGCTTTACCTGATGTGTAAAATTAGCACACAACCCTCTGTATAAGGGTTTGCGGACTTCACTAGCTAAAGCTGCAGGGGTAATCGAGATCGAAGATAAGTAATTCGTATCAGGAGAATATGAAAGACTTTCATCTCTTTCAGCAGCTACACTGAGATAGCTTCAATAAATAGATAAATTCCTGCATAGAAATTATGTACATATATCTCAAGATTCTTTTGGGTGTATATCAGGCACTGAGGAGAACAGAGTGTAGCGGAACATACGTGAAACTTGCTCCTTTCTCGGGAAAATTACAACGAAATGTGTATATTGTGCAACATAGGAGCATACATACGAATCTCATAGATGTAGTATCTGACCAGCGTACAACAAGCAAGGCCGCATCATGCAAATACATTCACTACCATTTTTCATCTCAATACTGAGCTAGTAGATCCGAAGTAGAACCTCGCTTCAGCTGTTAACCCAAAAACTTGCAACCGTACTCGTGTACACTTAATAGCTAGATTCAGAAACAACCAACTATGCAAACCGTAATAATGTGAAAGCGACTTCAGCTGACAAATGATTCCTGGCATACTATGATACAATGTGTAAAAAAAGGTATGTAAGCGCTAGGCAGGATCATTGTGACTGTTCCTTATTGTTAGATACGTGCACCCTCGTGTACTTGTACATGTGTATGCGTTATAT
>NW_014039385.1:17799-20467 GCF_001186125.1 Sphaeroforma arctica JP610 | reverse complement strand
TATATATAGGAATAGGGTCTACTACTACGCCTCGACTAACACTGCATATAGGAAGAATGTTCACTAACAATACATTCTGTGAGAATCTCTTAGACTCAATTCTCATTTGCATTCCGCACACATCCAGCTACACGCCTCGTAACTACAATGGGGTGGTGATGGTGGTGCGAGCGATCGAGAACGAAGACAACTACAACTACATGACGGACTGGTCCTTGCATTGCCCTAAGGTGAGGTTGTTCACCTGCCCCTGCATACGTAGGTGTACGTGTACGTGTGTGGATGTGTACAGTTGTGTACGTGTGTGGATGTGTACGTGTTTGTGCTTGTACTGAGTTTGTGCTTGTTCCGATTTTGTGCTAAATTACGTTCACAGATGCCTTAACGAATAAGAAGAGCTTGTGTACTCGAAGTATTTAAACCCTAAAAACATATTGGCATATGTGCAAATACCTAACTGAACATTCATGATCATACATCTGCAGTATGTATGTGTTTCGTATGTAAGTTTATAGTATATATGTGTATAGTCCTTTTAATTGATACCTCTGCAGTATGTATGTGTAACATTCATGATCATATACATCTGCAATATGTATGTGTATGGTATGTTTGTGTATAGTGTGTAAGTTTATAGTATGTATGTGTATAGTCCTTTTAATTGATGTCTCTGCAGTGTGTATGTGTGTAGTCTTGTTTATTTCCTAGGTTGTTTCTGCTTTTCTCCTATTGCGCGTAGAGGTACATTTGTCTCACGGATTGTGTACACTGCCACTCAACTCGCATCTAAAGTGGTGCTGTTTAATATATGGTACGGCTGCACTCGTCACTCTCGTTCTATACAATGCGTTATACATACACGTACTGTTGTTGTCGTTAGCATATCGTACATGTGGCATACATACACGTACTACTATTGTCGTTAGCATATCGTACATGTGGTATACCTACACAACCGGTTTAAACGTTTTGCTAACTATGCGCTTCGCAAGGCTTAGTAATAGGAGAAGGGCACATACAATGCAAAGTTATATATTCTGATTCTACTTGCACTACAACAGTCCTCCATCCAATCCACCCACTGTGTTTGCGTACCAGTGTGGTGCAGACATAAAGGGCAAAGGAGGTAGCATTTGATTTTGCCACTACAACTGTTCACACATACACAAACACACACACACACACACACACACATATATATATATATCTATATATTGTGTGTGTATGTGTGTCTGTGTCTGTAAGTGTATCTGTGTATGTATACATAGGTCTTTATATATATCCGCCGACGATTATTGAGAGTTCTCTACACCCCATCTCTCCTTCCATCCACCCGTCAGACCGTGTACCACGACAACCCAGGCACATACTTCACCTGTCTCAAGGGTGACAATGGGGCCAAGATGGCTTCTCTGCTGTCTGTGGCCCTAGAGGTAGCTACCTACAAGCTGACGAACATTCCGCGCGAGGGCGGTGACGACCCAATTGTGGGGCTATGGCGAGTTTGACTCGTACACCAAGTCTCAGAAGCTATACGTACCTGGTACGTATTTAGATCGTGGATCTTGGGTGGGTGTGTGGGTGTATTGCCAATGTTGGTATGTACAGTACGTATTTAGATCCTGTATCTTGTGGGTATGCGTGTGTATTGCCGATGTAGGTAGATACAAATACGTATTCATATATAACAAGTGTAGCGCTTGAACCACGTGAGAGTGTGGCTGTGTACATCTTGTACCGAACTTCTGCCAAGAGAGAGCCACAACACCATCGAGCTACGCCAGTGAGCGATTGACTTGTGGACCGAATAAGGAAAGGTGTACCAACCGCTTATCACGTGACGTTGTAAAATTGCCTCTATTTGTGATCGTAGGGGTGAGTATTGTTTTTTTCTTCTTTCTTTTTTATTTCATTTTAAAGCAGCGCCCTGCAGTCTATTTCTGACAGACTCGACGGAAAGGCTGTCGCCAGTATTACTCGGCTAAACGAGATCTAGTTGTACCGCACATCTCGAACGTTTGTTACGCTAGTACATATGGGTGGCTTATGTGGGTGTAGCTGTGTACACGTGTACTGTTATAGGTGTCCTCGGTTTCAACGGTGTAGAATGGTGGTGGTAAACCAATGAATGTTATACCTCGTGTGGGTGATATTACTGTAGTTGTACAGCACACGCTCTACACCACTCTAACCACCTTCTCTCCCCTCAGACATCTATCTCACACTACCTTGTCGCCTCTCATACATCTTGGGTTTTCATGGTTCCATCTCACACTACACACTACCTTCTAGCCTCTCATACATCTTGGGCTTTTCATGCTTCTCTCTCACACTACACCCCAGGACGTCATCGATCGAGTTCTGTGAAGACGGTTGGACGGCTCAAGCTGTTCGCTCCAAGCGCCACTGAGGTGGGGCAATTGGATGCCAGATCATCGGCTGTCTCCCTACTCGAAGACGTGGCCAATCCTTATCCTAAGCCCGAGATATCATTCGGTACGTGTGTATGTGTGTGTGTGTATGTGTGTGCGTGTGTTTGTGTGTGTATGTGTCCGTGTGTGCGTACGTATGTGTGATTTTGACTGTACAGTGGAGTGGAGGTCTAGCTTACGCTTATGATGTCATTTGTTTGATACGTGTGTGTGTCCGTGTCTGCGTGTGTGCGAAC
>NW_014039385.1:11687-12333 GCF_001186125.1 Sphaeroforma arctica JP610 | reverse complement strand
GGGGTCCAGGTCGGTCCGAGTTCTTAACCAACGCTACACAACTCTCACCTTGATAGACGGCTGTGGCGAAGCCCCCAGGGTCGCCAACATTGGCCCAGCGGAGTGTTTCTACACACTTGCCGTCGGCAGATGTTGCGTAGAATGTAGTCAGACAGTACCCTCTAGCCATAGTGCGTCGACTGGGGCCATCTCCTGGCTTAGGAAGCCACCCGAGATTGAAGATCATATCACGAGTTGCTTTCATGATGAAGAACGAGCCACCCACCATGCCTAGGAGACCGCCTATTAGGACAGAGGTGATGTTTGGCATGCCCATGACCTCGTTGTACGCTAGCTTAGGGCTGTAGCCAATCTCGTTGTTAGTCCACTCGACAACCTTGCTATTCACGGGAGCCATGAAGAAAGGAATAGTCCAAGCTCCGGCAAAGCGGTTATAGTACACTAATGGCAGTACCATACGGGTCTCACCCTTATTCGGGGCCTGGGCTGCTTTGCCTACAATGGTGGGTGGTAATCCATTCTCAAGTAAATGTACAACTGTATCTACAGTTCCACCTTGAGCCTCACCTCCCATCTTAGTGTACACACAGTCAACACGTGAGGGTGCCTTTCCATATTTGGCCTTGAACTTTTTCACGACAGCAAC
>NW_014039385.1:5610-9278 GCF_001186125.1 Sphaeroforma arctica JP610 | reverse complement strand
CTTGAAAGAATATCTGTTCGTACATATATTTTTTCATGGGGAAAGTTCGGCTGTACTTGAGGTGTCATTATTTCATATATCTGTATATCCTTTTGTATTCACAAATTCACATGGGAGCGTTCGTATTATATTCATGGTAGCATATTTTGTCATTTAATACACAAGTATATATTATAATCGTGGATGCATATTGCATAATTTCCTATATATAAATTTACTGAGAGGTGATGTGCTCCTCAATGGTAGTCTTACGGGTGCATTGATGAGGTAGCACGAACAATGTGTAGATGCGAAAAGTCCAGAAGTGATGTTTTGATTTATCAGTACCCCTTGTTAGCTTGGGCTAAATATCCGAGCAAAAATATTCAAGGCTGAAAGTATTAGACTTTTAATACTAAACGAGGGTATTTCGATCATGACTTAGGTATCGGAGAAGTTCCGATCATAGATTTCAGTCACTGCACGACCGGACAAACAATATTGAACTAGCCTAACCGCACACCATGTGATCGCGTTCCAAAGACAGGAAGGACATAAGATTGGCATATACTACCGAGCAATAATTAGCGACAAAATGGTATCAGTTTGAACCAGTCGTCAAAATCTGTACCATGCTTGTATGTCAGCCAGCTATGATGACGGTTAAATCAATTATTCTGGTGCGATACATCAAACTTGATGCTTAGTAGGGCAGGCTGAAAATGAAGCACATTTGTGAGGGCCCACAAAAAGATGTTCAGCCTCAGGACGCATGTTCTAGATTCGTCCCTAATTCTGTAAACAAAGCACAAGTGCATGTCTATGCGACGAGAATTCAGGCAATACGGCAGAGCGATATATAAAATGTGTTTTATTGCTTTGGTTGACTCGTTGTGTTGTTTGATTTATCTACTTTCATACTCTGCATCGCAGCCATTGCATCTTGTAGACCGGAAGGGGATGCTGGCGTATTTGCCGGGGTGAAAGCCTAGAATGCATCAAAAACAACGTGTTGCGTGCTACGAACATCAGATCGGGATGAATTTGGACGGATGATTCAGCAACGAAGGACACGAATTCAATGAGAGACAGGTGTTCAATACGGTTAGACAATAACCGCTGCACATCCTTTGGACAGATACAGGGCGGAAAAGGATATATACTGCAAGGATGTATAGGAACTTAAAAACAAAACATGCAATCATTATAAACTTCCGACACAATGCCCACATGGATGAAAGCGTCCTTCAGCTACATGTTGATTGTCCAGGTGAAATATACGGAGATATACATGAAATCTAGAGACCATTTACGATCGAATATTTACGACCGGCCGCAGCAATATTGTATAATTAAATATGCGTAGATTATGTAGAATAAACGCCTACCCCCGAGTACATTGTCGACCTAAATCTGAAATCACCACAAACAGGCAGAAGAAACATCTAAAAGAAACTAAGCCGTACATTAAAAAAACAACAACTGTATCACCACAGATAGATGAGCCAATGATTGTGCGATGCATTTACATTCGCAGACGCACACATATACAAGAAGCATACATTCTCATAGGATATGTATGTGATTTTGTGCCCGCTGTACATCAAACTAAAAAACAGTCTACATACAGTTGCACATGCGTGAGAAACAGTAATTATATACAAACAAAAGAGGGTCTCAAAACGTTAGCATCAGAATATATATGCGAGAAAAATAGAAATAACAGCTGGATAGACAATTGAACGCTACAATCAAGATTCGCAACGATGCTCATCAGTCCCCATATACATGCATGGCTGCTAAGTCACGATTACACACGGGGAAATGCAACCAAGGATAAGACGCATTCACACATAAAATCGAAACCGACCTCATAAAACGTACCTCACAGCTTGGCAGCTGATTACGGACAAGAACACCTATCCAACAATAAAAACTCTAAAACAGTACATCTGCACAAAGTATGTTTATAGAACATAAAAAACTGCAAGCATGTCAAAACTCAGACACATTTCACATACTGGCAACGGTCGCGCTCTCAGTGACGATTCTGGCACGACATCTCCATAGAACCTACTCACAGCAATCTGCGTGTGCGACGCGATTGTTTATGCGATCAGAAACACATTGCTCAGCTGCTTGTTTTTGCATACATCTATGAAATACAATGACAGAGAGAAAAGAACCAATTCGCACTAAGAGGTGCCAAGACGGAGAAAAAAAAACTACTTGCACCGAAAGGAAAAAAGAACAACTATGCTCGGTTGTGAACAGGTTGCGATTATTACAGATATGTGAATGGGCATGTGCCAAATAAGTATTGAGGTGAACGATAGAACTAGCAAGAGCATTCAACATTTTTGAAACAAGCTGCTTCATCTCAGAAGACGCTGGAGGTCATTTTTCTGCCGTGACCGGTTGAGTTAGTCACCCAAAGCGATAGCGTTAGGTTGACCATACTAAAGTGGTACGATTCATGCCTTGACTACATCAGTACCCGCGGTAGGTGATATGTCTGTATGTTTCAATTTAAAAAGATTGATACGAATACTTGAAGTTGGTTCACTCAATAGGTACAGGTAGGGATATCTACAACCAAATCTGCCGTTTGGTGAATATAGCAGCCATAAGCTGCAGTATATCGACACGATGACAGCGCTGCAACAGTTCAATACGGTTCAGACGGCGTATGTATGTACTGCAGTACACTCTATCACAGATCAAAATGGCTTATACTAGACCACCTCTGATTTCAGCACTCTCCTCTTTGACACTATTCATACGCAATACAAACAATCAGGAACTAAACTGGATTACAACACTCATGGACATTCTTGTACGTGAAAAAATTCATACATGCAGAATACACGATCAAGAAAGACAAAATCTGACCTTCAAATCATACAGCAATACGATCTCAAAGGCATTGTATGTAATTTAAAGCTTATGACCACACATGACCGACAATGCTCACAAATATCATACTGCCAATTATATCAGCAGGCGGTGTAAAAAAGGCGGTATTGACGAACATCAGAGTTGGTATATATATACATATATATATATATACATATATACATATATACACACAAATACATACTTACATATACAATATACAGTCTACTACCACCCACCTTGTACTAGAAGTATACGTACAAAATGGAGTATGCATGTACATATACATTGGTACATAGATATGTAGATACACATACACACACATATATATATATATTTATAATATACAGTCTACTACAACCCATCTTGTACTAGAAGCATACGTACAAAATTGAGTATGCATATACATATGCATAACATTGGTACATATATATGTAGATACACGCAAAGATACACACACACACACATATATATATATATATACATATATATATATATATACATATATATAGACTTGTAGATATATAGATATACATACGTAAATATACATAAATATATAAATAAATATATACGGTCGATTACCACCCCCATGTACTAGGGAGGTATACGTACACAGTCGAGACACAATTATAGATAGTTTATTCCAATCCTACTACCTTCCGTACTGCCAGATACCTTGTTCATAAAATAGATGCACACATGAGACACAGAAATACACAACTTAATGTAACCACGCCAGCCTCATTCTTTAGAAATAGACATATATAGACATACATATTTTAAATATATATAAA
>NW_014039385.1:0-3744 GCF_001186125.1 Sphaeroforma arctica JP610 | reverse complement strand
TATATATATATATATATATATATATATATATATATATATATATATATTTGTGTTATATATATATATATATATATATATATATATATATATATATATATATATATATATGTATGTATAACAGACTGTGTGAATTGTCGTTTGCGTGTTGATTATTGTATAGTTCTGTCGACATCTACTACATCATGGATAGTTGCGATTGCACATGAGATCATAGCTTGGTACGGAATATTGCTCCGAATTTCACACTCACTCAATTTTCCCTGTCTATTATTTCAGGGGAGATTCAACGCCAAGCTCGAGAGGAGTATGAGACAAAACAGGGCGAAATAAAGCAGCCAGGAGGTGAGTGTAGATGATGTGTTGGGGTTTGGTGTTGTATAGATGATTTTTGTATCTGGTCAGGTCATCTGAATATCAACATTTGCGTATCATATGGAATATTTGTGTCCATACTGCATATCTGGGCCGTTTTAAATTGTAGCAATTTGTTCCCATCCAGATCTTTACATTATGGAGTATCGCAAGCATGTTTATGCATGCACTGAATCTGGCGCTGGACGTTTCAGGCATTTTTTTGTTGCCAGCTAGTATCTGTGCAGGATTATGATATGGGTTGCAATAATTATTCAATATTTAAACATGTTTCTACTTTTGTGGATAGTTGATTGCCTCTATATTTGACACCGCTCTGCTATGTTTTTTTCTAAGTTTTTAAGTGTGTTTTCAGTTGTATTCCTTATTTTATGCAGTGGATTGGTGCATATACACACAATTTTTAGAATAGCATGCACAGCTTTCGCTGGATATTGATTGGATAGCCATTCTTTTTACGATACGACGAGACCTGGCCCATTGCGATCTTTCAATTTGATATACTAAATTGATCTTTTCGTACAACAGATATGAAGAAATGGACCGATCCATTCGACAAGAAATAGCCCGTCTTCTGAAAGCAATCCGCCCTCGTATGAAGTCCGTCGATCTTTTTCGATTCCGCAAGCGCTCTCAATCTGTCACGCGTGTCTACTGTGCTTTGTCGGATACACATAAGTGTAAAGTACGAAGTGTGAAAGTGGAGGCTCATGGAAGATATAATCGGAGGGCTAAGAGTCGATTTTGCCTTAATTCTAGGCGAAACTGTCAGCTTTGCAATTTTTGCCGACTTTGTCAGAGATTGCGCTGAGTCCTTCGGAGGAGTATTTTGCTTCCACCTTAAGATGCTGTACTGTCCTTCGGAGTTGACCGCTAGTTCGTTCGTTTGTTAGGACAGGTAGGACCTTCTTCTGAAAGCGATGCAAAGTGTGTATCACATTACTCTCCAGATAGTTCAAACCCAAATTGCGCTATGCACATCCGGGTCAGTATGCGTGTCCAGCGGAGGCGCGTCAGCATCAGAAGACATTGAGGGCGGTGAATATTGACAGATGCCTAGATATGTCAAATGTTCGTCGCAGGACTTGTTCGATGGATGTATATTGGTGAACCCATAGCTTAGTGGGCTATGACCGTGCCGAGGTTTCTTTATTGTGCACTGAGGCCTAATACACCACTTATATGCAGCTGGCGAGAGAAGGGGTTGATACAAATACGCACTTTTAGATAATCTTTGGAGGGGGACGAGTGTAATCGAACTTTCATCTTGAGAGTATGCGGACGCGTTATATAGTATGTCATTTTTAGATGACACATATATTTTATGTCTATAGATGTGTCACATATAGCGTATCTGCTGATGGGACTAGCAAGTGCGGTCTTGTGCTGAACTTAGCAGAATGAAGGGCGTTTTCATGGCACATGCAGATATCATATCATATAAACTTACATATATTATCGTCACCGAATTGATAGAGCAATTGCATTCACCACGTCAGCTCGATGAGCAGAGGATGATCCCCGTTTGGACTATATCTTTGATAAAGGAAATATTCTCATATAAGTGAGAGGACAATGGAACGTACGAGCATGGAGGCAGTACATAGCGGGTTAACTGGAGAGATAGTATTTAGCGAAGATCATAATGCTATTTAATCAAGATCAATAAAAATGCTATCGTCGTGAGCTCAATTTGCTGACACTACGCTCAATGTGGCAAATTGTGTATTTTGCACTGATCAGTACACTCATATGGCAGTTTGTTGGTCCTTCGGTATACCAGCTCCATGACTTGCGTGCGTGAGGGGATCTGCTGCTGGATGATAGTTCTACGGATATACCTTCGACCCCGACTTGCTACACCAAAGCCTTGGCCAGGTCGAGTAGGGTTGGCATGACTTCGAGGCGCGAGTATGATCTTCTGGGCGACGGGACATAAAAAACTTTAAATAAGAAGATTTTATGATTTTATTTTTTTGTCTTTAAAGGAACAAATATGAGGAGTTGAGGACGGGGGAAATACATATCTTCAGCCTTCAGGTAGAATGGGAGAATTATACATTGCGTAAATACAGATCATCAAGCTCACTATGTGTAATACATATTCAGTTTTAGTTTCACAGCCATGTTCAGTATTCCGGTATTTACACTTTCACAGCCTCCGCTCTCCATCATGATATTATAAACATATATGAAATATCATAGCGGATAGCCTCTTACTTCTTGTATGTATTTTAGGAAGCAATGCATTTTTTGCTTAGACTCAGTTTTGAATGAACATTATTTTTAAAAAAGTATGTAGAGATCAAAGGCAAAGCTCATCTGAAAGAAAGACTGATCACACAGACACTCACTGATCACTAAAAGAGTTTTTTTGGGGTCAATTTTTATGTCCTACTACGGACTCTTCCGTTCTCCCTCATATTTTTACTTTTCATTCTATATGGTCATGTTTTTAACTTTTTATTGATGCAAGAAACCTGAGTCATCCATCGTTCACAAGTTGACAACCAATGAATACGATGCCAGTGATGACGCACAAATTCCAATCTATCGCATACTCCCACAGGCACAGTCACAAACTCACAATCACAATGTCGCACAAAGCTCTACATAATTTTATTAACAGTTTCACACTACATACAGAGGAAGTGTTGAGAACTGAACTTTAAAAGCACATAAGCACACGATTAAGAAGCCGACAAAACGTTCACGCGCAAGCCCACTCGTACTTTCATGTCAATTTGATGCACAGTGTAAGAATAGGTAGTTTTCATCAACATTCAAAAGTCACTATCATTCTGAGCCCTGTGTAGTAGAGTGCACTAGCACGATGTCGACTCAGTCCATCCCGCTTGTGGATAACACTCTGGAACAAATCAATAGCAAAAAGAAGTCTACAATCAGTCAGGAAATAGGAAGTAATAGTGCGGATATGCTCGATACTATAAGCGATCCGAAAGCTATCAATGCTTCTCCAACGCCCCAACCGAAACATATGCCATCGCTCAGCACAGGTCATACAGACAGTTTCGGACTTCAGGGATCAAATGTTTCACTACCACCGCCACCTATGAATGAGAATATGCACCCCGAAGATTTGAGCTATACTAGGAAGAAGTTAGTGTTCTTCCTTTTGGTACTTCTGGAGGCTATAGTGAATTTTGACTCAGGCAAGTGGTTAGAATGATAGAAATACAGTTTCTCGGTGAATTGTAATCTGATATACCAGCGAAAAATGATTTCGTGTGTATAGCCCAGCAAGTTATGAACTGTAATGCTCAATGCAGCACCAAAAAACAACTAACCGTTCCAAAATATCAACGATTCAATTTGAAGTACACACACAGACACACACACACATATACATAT
>NW_014039386.1:17931-20535 GCF_001186125.1 Sphaeroforma arctica JP610 | reverse complement strand
TTGTGTGTATATTATGTATGTACACTTGTTGAGTTGTTATATACTCATTTCCTGTATGTATTTATGTGTATAGTCTTGCGCGATTACGTTCCTGGTGCAAGGATGATCTTACCATTGTCGAAATTCCAGAAAGCGACAAAGTACTGACTATGCTGGTGGAGATCATCACGTTCTGACCATGAGCGTCGCTTTTTTGTTTTTCATACTTGATCAGTGGCTGCGCCATCCAGGTTGAGCAATTTTCTGGTGCGTATGTCTATCGGTTATTTAATTGCAAATTTTTGCCAACTATATGACTTATAACTGCAGAGAACAGTAATAGCATCGATCAACTAGGAACGCTATAACTGTCAATCCACCGCTATTTCAATAGTGGGATATTTCTAAAAGCGAACTTACTACATATAACGGAGAGAGCAACGAAAAGCTAAATACATATTTGTTGAAAGCGCTTGAAAGTGAAGAAAATGTATAACGATGCGCAAATTTATTTCCAGAAATACCAGAAATACCATCAGAAAAATCAGTTATCCTGCGACATCTATTGGACAAAGCAACAGATCTGCTGATTCTAATTTTAGCTGTCGATTGGTTGGTTTGGATTGTGAGTCTCAAGCTGCGCAGTGCACAAACACACAGAGAGAGAGACTGTCACTGAACAGTGAAGAGAGTGCGGCAGTAGGCACTGCGCAACACTGAACACAGCTGTATATTTTTTTAATTTATTTTTTTCTAAACTTTTCAAGTCTGCAGCTCTTTTCTTCTTGTAAATATGTATGCAAATATTGATGTTTCTTCACTTCACTTCAGTGCGCTGTTGTACACGCGCAATCCGCTTACTCTAGCAGTACGGCTTTGTACGGGATATCGATATCCGACCTCGGTGACTGTTGTAAGCATCTCAATTGTATTCCTGTGTGAGTGCTCCATTAATCGCGTTGTAAGTGTCATATTATCATCGCTTCTCGCCCACAAGTCACATTTACTCGCAGTGTATCTAAAACATACTTCAACTTTACGCGGTCGTTGAAACCTTTGCTGTGCTCTGCATCCGGGATACATCAGGCGCTTGACAGGGCTCCACGAACGAAGCCAGATCGTCAAACGTAAGGTCCCTGAGATATATCGCGACAGGGAATAAGGAGATGTGAAGGGCACATCGGCACCGCTAGGTTAACAATGGAGGAATGCGTTGGCCAGTCAAATATAAACAATAAAGCGGTGAGAAACGCATTGAATACTAGGAAAACGGGTCCTTGGATTCTAATGCACAAGCAATCGCTTAGTGTACACACAGCTGCGATCTGATCGATTAAACTCACCTAAATACAACACATGATTTGCAGCAGAATACCATGCCACCTTTCTTTACAAAGCCGTTCAGCAACACTTTCACGTCTTTGAAAGGCTTTCCCAGCACCATGCTATCCGCTGCAATAGCCGAAGAGTCTGTGTCTTTCTTAACCAAGTCCACGCCTTCACCCATGAGTATAAGCGCGGCTGACATACCATTGGCTATGGCACTGTACGGATAATTCGAAATAAATACCTCAATATCGTTTTTCGAAGACATATTTCGCCTACCAATAGATTATATCCCAATAGATTATATTCTTTGAAACGTTCTGCACAGATCAGCGACGAAATAAGCAACTTGCAATATCGGTTACTATGCTAGAATACGTAAAAGTTATAAAACAAGTGTCAGAAGTACATATGTATTCTCAAGACTCGCTACGACATAAATAAACGTACTACATACCCATAAAGCTCGGCCGCAATCACTTGTTTACCCAACTTTCAACACATAAAAACAGTACACAACCCTGCAGCCAACGACCTCTATCCTATTTTAAACACATGTTTCAGCGTTTCGTTGCAGAAGACAGAAATTCCGCTGCGTATACAACGGCTCTCTGTGCCTTGCCAAGGACACTACGTCGACTATTGCATGAGCGCGCACCTCAAAGACAATACAGGCTGCACTCACCCATTGATTACAGAGAGCACAAGCGTGACCTTCTCCACATTGTGTCCATCTAGAAGCAGGTATACGTAATCCTGGATGGCATGGAAATGTTAATTACGCAAAGTCAATGAAGATAGCGCATACTATGACCCAATCAAGGTTGGATGTTATCTAAAACAAAACATGACATATCAGCGATACATTGTACTGAACAAACCCAAACTTCAGCAACCCCGAGTAGAGCTGTCGTCTATTAATGTTCGGATGATAGGAGAGGTAGTCAGTATAAGGCCGGCATATGTGAATGCGAGCCTGTGTATATAAAAGCGGCAGATATTTGTATACTCACCGGGGATACCGCAGCAGGGTTCGTCCAGCCCGTAATTCCCAGCTGTAAAGTGACGGCTTCATATCCCCACCGACGCAACTCCCTAACGGCAATACTCGATCGATAGCCAATATTGCAATAGCACACTATTTTCTTCCCTTTATGCTCCGAGCCTAGCTTCTCTTCAATGGCCTTGTCGGCGGCATCTCTGCGGGATGGATGCAAATATAACAGCGTCAACAGATTCAACATCAAGATGGGCTAGGCTCATACCAGGAGCCAGATGTGAATTATGTATATATATATA
>NW_014039386.1:13729-17120 GCF_001186125.1 Sphaeroforma arctica JP610 | reverse complement strand
GTGTGTGTGTATGTGTGTGTATGTGTGTGTATATGTGTGTGTGTGTGTGTGTATGTGTGTGTATATGTGTGTGTGTATGTGTGCGTGTGTGTGTGTATATATGTATGTACTTTGGATGTGAGAATGTCCATTAATTCCGTTGGAATCCTTGTACACTGACGTCGAGATTAAAATAGGAAGTGGTCATTACATCTGCACAACAGAAGGGTGTGGAGTTGAAATTCGATAAATAACCTATATACATCTATAACGAGGTATTATGTCGTCACTGCGCTTGTGATTGCAGTGCACTTTTGATGAAACAGCTTATAATCAGCCCTTCTATACCTTGCAAGTTACAGAAAGACGTAAAAGTACCAATGCTCGGTTAAAATCGAGAATTGTATGAATACTTACAGACTGAACAATCCGACTGTTTATCGCTCCCACAATTCATACTTCTGAAGTCTACAGGTGTTCTAGTTTTCTTGCTACAGCTGTTCTAGTTTTCTTGTTACAGCTGTTTTCTTGCTACATGTGTTCTAGTTCTCTTGCTACAGGTCAGTTTGAGAAAATTTTAAAGCTTTGACATTTTCTTGCACACACGGCCTTATCAGTCAAGCACACTAAGTTCACAGTTCACATTCTTACCTTATTATATGTCCGAGTGAATATTGGATAGACTTCGGTAAGGATTGGGCAGCTCCTTCGGGCTCATCTTTCTCACGCACATCTATCAAAATGTAGTCGTCCTGATTAGCTTGGACTACACTCGGTAGGATTGTGAACGTACCGCTACTGTCTCCGCCTCCACTGTTGTTATCACTGCCGCTAGAAGCACCAATACTCTTGAGCATGTCGCCAGTCTTGGATGTCGAACACATAGTTGCTATCAAGTTAATAAATGTTACCTAACGTAAATCTACTGTGTACATATAAATTTACCCCATACAGTGAATATAAAATATACGTGATCCTACAGACGTATGTATACACACAAGAAGTGAACCTTCTCCTGATATTCGAAATGATATATGTAGAAAAAAAAATATGTTGATTGACACATAGCCTTTTTGATAGGCTATTGACATCGGATTGTTGTCTTTGGAATTTCTCGAGTGACACGGTGTCCCAATTGACACGGTGTCCTAAATCCTAATCGACATGGTCCCAGGAGCAGGACTCCCCACTCCCCATTCTCCAATCCCCAGATTCCCCACTATCCAACCCCCCAATCCCCACTGTCCTCAGTCCCCGCTTGGCACTCCGGGTGAGCGCCAATCCACCCTCCTCTTGAGTCCTGAGGACTGACTCCTGAGGACTGATGAGTGCCGCTGCCGAGTGCCGAGTCTTGAACTTCCCCCCAGTCCCCCCCCCCAGTTCCGCGAGCATATTCTTATATTTTCTTAAAACAAATAGTCTTCACTCTTCAGTGGCTACCCAAGACGTTTCCGTTTTTTTGGTTTTTTTTTCTAAACATAAACACACTTTTTCAACGCGATTCCGTTCAATTTTTATTCTGTATGTAAATACGACTGTCGTATATAAAACCTTATTGGTCTATAGAGGGCTATATGTGCGCGTATAGCGAGTCTGGACGAGTATTTCGGGTACCTCATATTCTAATCAGTATCTTTTGTACCAGTGAGAATATGAGGTACCCGAAATACACGTCTAGACTCGCTATACGCGCACATATAACCTCCATAGACCAATAAAGTAGTATGCTATAATGCCAGAAAGGTCTGTTAAGTATGGATGGACGTGTACAACGCATACGAGTGGCTAGTTAGACCCAGTTCTGGCACAAACTGAAATCCTTCATATCTTTAGAACCAATGGTCCTATCGGGATGAGATTCAGCATACGTTTATTATTCGTCAAAACAAAGAAGTTATGCTATCTGAGTGCCAATGAGATTGAATTTTATGGTACCTCTGAATCAACCTATATCCCCTTCTCTGTCCAATATTTTATGTGGTCTGGGCCTATTTAGTCTTTGTACATACATAAAACCACACTCAAAACGAACACTCGTGACCCCGCCGAGGTTCGATTACGGGTGTAAATATGACTGTGTTCAGTGTTACGATGTGCCTGACTGCCTGTGGCCCTGTGGCCTGTGCCCTGTGGGCCGTGGCTCGTTTAGTCTTTTATGCCCTTATCTGCCAGTGCCCTGTCCCTAGTTGCTTGTTGCCTAACCTACTTTGACTGTCAAAGATTCACAATCACAGCCTCACACTCACAGTCTCACACTCACAGCCTCACAGATCACTTGGTCCCCACTGGCTCCCACACCACTGGCCCTGGGCCCTGGGCCCTGGGGCCCTCTCTGGGCTCCTGAGTTCTCACTCCTCTATTACGGCATTACCTCTATTGTAAATAGTGATAACTGATATCAAATATCAGTTTAAAATATCACTCGTTTTATAACAAAAAAAAATCAGTGAAACAAGTCACAAAAATTAAAATCACAACCTGTGAAATAGAGAGACTTGAGTGAGTCACATTGAGATTTGAGACGCTGAGACAGAGAGTGACTGAGTGACTATGAGTCGTGAGAGACTTCAGCCACAGAGAGAGAGAGGACTGAAGAACCACGAGGCGGTGGGGGACTGGAGGTCTGTGGGCCCGACTGGGCCGTGGGGCTCTAATTGAGTAGTACACATCGAGAGTATTTTTAACTGGCTGGTAGAGCGAAAAAAATGCTTTAGTCCACGTAGCAGTATTTAGGAGTATGTTCGACCCTACGCAAGAACTGGTTTTTCTGTACTCTCCTTTGTGATTTTTTGATGTGTAGTTGTGTATGTCTCCTGCATGGTCAATAACAAAACAAAAAGGAATATTGTTTGCTGAGGAGCACTTTTCTGGCTTTTTTTCCCCTCTGGGATATTAAACTCAGAGTTTGAACAGCAATTAGCCTAATTTGGTAGCTATGCGTCGTTTGCCGTCGTTGACGAATAATAGGGAACTCTCTTTATCGGGATCCTGCTATACCCCTGTCACCTGTGGCCTGTGGATTCATATATATATACTCACATTGGCTGGCGATCCGACACAAGTTACAACTACTGCGCATAAAGTCATGGTATACTCAGGTATGCTATTACAAATATGCCTTGATTCAAACTCTATTGGTCCACCATTGCAACCATAAGTGAGGTTTATTGTAAACACTATATTCTGCACACTCTTGGAGACGCATATACACATCCGCTAAACGCAAAAAAAAAGCAATATATATTATTTGTAAATAGTACTACGATGGAATGTCGGATTCATTGTGGTTCTAAACGTCTGCTAACCTATATATATATATATATATATATATATATATATATATATATATATATATATATATATATATATATATATATATATATATATATATATATATATATATATATATATA
>NW_014039386.1:0-13490 GCF_001186125.1 Sphaeroforma arctica JP610 | reverse complement strand
GTGTGTGTAAGTATGTTGTGGTATTGGCATAGAATTATATATATATATATATGTGTGTGTGTGTGTGTGTATGTGTGTACGTATGTATGTGTATATATATAGATCAGATACAGATACAAATATATATACACCTATATATCAGATACAGACACAGATACATATATTTATATTTATATATATATATATGTATGTATGTATGCATATGTATAGGTTTACTATATATATGTATACGTGCATACATATTCATTTATATGTATATATTTCTCTCTGACTACCTTTTTCCTACGCACGTAAATATTATTTATTATTAAATATATACTCAATACCTTCACATACGATATACACAGTTGTTTTTGAATAGATTGACCTACTTACAAAACTATATACTATGTTTGTACTTTATATTCACATCATACGTACAAGTACTATTCCACAAAACATGACACTTGACCCTTGCTTGGCCGCGATTCGTGTAGCAATAATCGTATGCACTTTAGATGACACATATTCACAAGACTTCACTTCTCCATCATCCTGTATTGCAGCTTCTTTGATACGCGCGGGCGTAGTATCGCTGCTCGCAGCGACAGTCTGTCTAGCACAGCATCTAGTACAAACCCCCCAAGTACTGGGTGTGCAGATCACACCCGAGTCTCTCAAGGCGCACCACACCGATGGCTACCGTGTCGACCTCGGATTTGTAATCCGACAGAACCAGAAGTTCGATCTAATTGTCGAGACGGATTCGCCTCTGAAGAACGGGGAGACAATCCTCATGGCTACTGATTTGGGACCGGTATGTGCGATGTGCGGGGTTTTTCTCTTAAATGATTAGTAGGTGTGTAGATGTGTGTATCGTTTTCATCTATGTAGTTCAATGGGCAGGATACAAATTTTAAGACGAAAGCCTGGATCTGTGCATAACTAAATGTAGGCCTTGTTGCACCGACTCAAGTGGATAGTATAGTGCTTAGAATATTTGATGATCCTAGCATTTTTCGCACAGGTTTGCAAAGTGTCAATATCAGCATGATATCATTTTAACATACGTGCTCGTCGATACTTTCGTATAACACAAAGCCGTTGCTTATCCTATCGCTACTAATTTTTACCTCGCTCACAGGACGTCGCCTCTCCTCAATTTATGACTCATACAGTCGAGTAAGTCAATCGTAGCCCTGTTATGATATTATAATTGTGAAATGTCACGATATTGTCGTGTATTCATCCGAACTCAGAGGTGTGATATGCGATGCTATGTACACTGTGGTATGTGGCATTGTTTTGGGGCTAGATGTGACGTTAGTTATTTTGTGACAAGTGATGAATTTCCCACGATGCTATGGAGAAAAGTCGGGGTGTGGAGAATATCAATCACCCGTCACACGCCCATAGTGTCTAGGTCAACTTTTCAAGTACATGTATTACAATAGATATTTTATCAATAAATAGTCGGCTGTTTGTTAACAAGGTATTCTACACCTGAATGTCCTTTAGGGAAGGGTCCCACGATAAGGAGTACATTGTAACGGTCATGGCTGAAGATGAAGAGCCTCTGGGCAAGTACGAAGATCTAATCTTCTATGTGGCACAGGTCGAGGAGGGTATGTATTCACATCAGTACTACTGTGTGTTCTGGTTTGATAGTAAAAGCCTGTGTCGTCTTCGTATCTGTGTGAAGCGTCTTGGTACAATGTCCAATCGCAAATCAAAACAAGTTCTCACATTTACGTAGCTTCTGTATATACATGCTTAGTTACTTGAAGTGAAGCGAAAACTCATATCGCTTTACTCATCCATTCTATCGCTCATTTTCCCGTAGGCCACGCCAAACCCTCCGAGCAGTATATGTACAGCTACCCTTTCCCCGTATACCTGATCTTCAACCCGTGGCATCCCAACTCCGTCTTCTACATGGAAGATGAGGCTGATCTGGAGGAGTATGTACTGAGTGAGCGCGGTCCCGTGTACACTGGTACAGCTCATACTCATGAGGCTATCGATTGGTGGTACGGCAACCAAGATGAGGTATATATATATATATATATGGGTGTGTTTGTATTTGTGTCTATTGGTGTCGTTGTCTGTGTTTGCCACGTACTGTCGCTGCATGGATGTATCAAATGCTTATGCACGTGGCATAACCTACCCTGTGATCTAAATAAGTAGTATCGATCGGTACACTCAAATGCAAATGTAAGACATTTCAGTTCACACATTTCATCGCGTGAGTCGACCTGCCCACATGTTTAGAAATACATTCATGGATGAGCTGTACACTTATGATTCGTGGTGCCCTCTTTCCAGGGGGTGCAGAAGATGCGTATGCACATTCTTGTATACATTTCTCCCAAGAGAGGCGCTCAATCTGCAACTCGACCTTCTCACTCACCGTTCCCGATTTGCCTCTGATATGTCCTATAGCTCGCTCTGGAAGCAGCATTCTGGATGTTGAAGACACTGGACTCGAACAAGATGCACGATCCCTTGGCTATCGTTCAGCACATCTCGCACAACATCGGAATGGTGAACATGACGGACAAGAACATACCCATAAGGTTAGATTTGGGTCTATTTATTTTGCTTGCTTCGTAACACCGGTTGCACTTTCCTTTCGCCTGTTCTACAAGAACATACCTATAAGGTTAGATTGGGGTCTATTTATTTTGCTTGCTTCGTAACACCTGTTACACTTTCCTTTTGCCTGTTCTACAAGAACATACCTATAAGGTTAGATTTGGGTCTATTTATTTTGCTTGCTTCGTAGCACCTGTTGCTCTTTCTTTCCGCCTGTTCTGGTGCTTGCTCGTGAAATATGAGGAGATAGTTCTGAGGGATCGCAATATAACAAGCACTGGGTGTGTAGCATGGTAATTTCATCAAATCTCAATCAAACTGCCATTGATCGCCATTTAGAGGCCGTCTTGATGGAATTCTGGAAGGCCGTTGGGCCGAAGACTTCCCTGCGCCATCACATGAGCCCGGTAAGATAGACTGTCAATTGTTGTAAGTGTGGACCAAGGGAAGTATACATTTGCAATACCTTAATACCACCTTTACACTGTGGAATCTCCATTTGCGTGTGATATTCTATTGAGTACGACAACATAGTGCATGATGTTTCAACCTCAAATGCGAACGCGTCTTACTAAACACAGGATACTGGAACAGCACCATCGACATCATCAGCCGATGGAAGGATGCAGGCCACAAGCCGGTTAAGTATGGCCAATGCTGGGTACGTGATTTATATAAATGTGTGTGTGTGTGTCAGAGCCGTGATCATGTACTTATATCTATCTGCCTTAATCGTTATTACATTGTGGCTCTTTTTATCATCCGGGATTTCTGAAACGTTTTGTCACTTATTCTAACGGGCGTTTGGCATATTATCGACTGTTTCCTTATTGTACAGGTGTTTGCAGCGATCCAGAATACCTACCTACGAACTTTGGGAGTGCCAACCCGTCAGACATCGGCAATGGCCAGCATGTATGTATCTTAAGCACCTGTGAATGTTCTATACACATATTGGTGTGTATATACTACAGATTCTCAACATGCATACAGCCACTGTATGTTATTCTGCAATTACACACACATCAGTCGCAATTGTTGTATGTGCAACCAATTTATTCTCTTCTGTAGGGTCTGAAGGCCCGAATTTGATACATATGTATATACCTGAATCTTTGAGGATCTGCAATACCACTCCATTGTACAATGTGAAATTTTATGAATATAATAAATTATCCAATACAGATATAGATATATGCGTAAATATATCTATATGTATGTCCTTCTCCATATACGTGCGAGTTAGCGAAAGTCACCCCTAAATCCAAATTACCTCATTTTCTCATGCAACCAGGGTCGGTGCTTCACCCAAGGTCTTCTCGGACCACAAGGACCATCACGTAGTCAACTAGTAAGTGCAGTTCTGTGTGTCAGGGTCAAGCTGTATGTTTGTCTGTGGATGGGACATTTGTTTGTATGTGATTCAAAGCAACAGACTGAATGCAGATTGCCTATCATACAAAGTTTGACGGCGTCGGAAAACCATATCTGTCATTTTGGAGACGATTTGTATACAAAACAGTCGCTCACTACGATGGCGCAGTTGAATAGGTGACATTCTTACTTCCTCATTCGTCTTTATCACAAACCCCGGAGTTCCTTGCTAAAAAGAGCAGTCATACGTTGCACTCCAAGCTTTCCATAACTAATATACACGTATGTATCTGCCGGCAATCTCCCAGTTACTACAACAGAAACGGTACTCTGGTATACAAGGAAGGACATGTATGGAACTTCCACAGCTGGAATGATATCTTCATGAAGCGAGCAGTTAAGAAGTATTCCGGTATGCAAACCTGGTTTTACTTTCAGTACTCTCTAGTCAGCATTTGTTCCTCTGGATTCTGCTGGTTGCGTGTGTAGGCTAGTACAGTGATAGCATATGAAATCTGCTATGGTCTATTTGCGTAGATGCTATTTGCCTATCTGCTGGTACACTAAAAAGGTCTTCCGTGAACTAACCAGATTTCTGTGCTTCTGTTTCTGCACCTTGCTATGTTTCGCAGGTTGGAACGTGATGGACGGTACTCCCGGTGGTACAGGTATTTATAGAATATGTGGGTCTGAGGTGTACTTGCAGAGACAGTCTTCTTCCGTTACGTTCTATCCTGGTTCGGTTGTGCTGTGTGTATTGCTGGCTTGTACAGTTTGTCTTCACCTTCGATTCCACTTTCTGAGTCCAATCGTACTTGAATGGAAGCGCGTTCGGGTGTACAAATATCGTTCTATCAGTGCATGGTGCATAGTAATGTGAAGTTGGCATCCACTGATGTATACGACGGGGATTCACACCCGTGCGTATCCACATATACGTTTATACATAGGTGACGTTTATTTCATAATAATCATCTCACATTGTTTCTACCCATTTATGTTCGCCATAGGACCGGCCCCTGTGCAAGCTATCCACGATATGGATGACGACGCCGACTTCAACGTTACCTCTAGCATTTCAGGTATGTGACCGGGTGAACATTGAGAGAGGGATTGTGCACATGTATGCGTACATATTAGATATATATGTGTGTGTGTATGTATATATATGCATGTATATTTGTATTTAAGTCTATATATATATATATATGTATGTAAGTCTATATATATATATATATATATATATTGATATTTGAGTTATGTCTATATATACTCAACACGTATATACATTATGCATAGACGCGTATACACAAACCTCAAAGCTAGTGGCGTGTACTTGTTAATGTGTAGAAAGTTCCCTCTGTACAAGCAGTCGCTCGTATTCGTCATCGTTGCGTGTGCACTGGACAATGTCTGTCGGCACACTCGTATGCTGAAGACAATACTCAAGCGCCTATGATATTTTCTATGTCAACTTCAGGCGTATTCTGTACACGTGTTGTGTGCGTATGACGTGCCAGTGGGATCTGTATATTCATTATATCAGCCACACGGTCTGTGACTCTGTGACGGAACTCACACGTACTGTGATTCCATCGGACATGTGCGCAGGTGTCCACGCAACACTGCGTGAGTTCCTGGTAGACGACTGCACTCCCCCGAAGAAGGGTGAGAAGCCCGCCGATATGCACGCCATTCCCAAGCCCGGTATGTTTTTACAGTTCTCCAAAAGCTTTGTTTTGAAGCTATGTTCAGTATCTTCACATCAGCAAATGATTGACGATCTTTTCATCAAGTGGTCTTTACAAACTTCGATACTCTCACCTGCATACTGCCGCTCCAGTAAGTCTAGTTCGATTTTAATCTATGGCAAGTAGTATATCTTTCATGGTCCTGATCATGTATGTATACTTATCTAGATTTGTACCTATTAGCGTGGTGAAATCGCACTCTATACTCGCATCTGCCGTCTCTAATCTTGCACCTGTATCTGTTCCTCAATTGCAGAGTACTGCCATATCAGTAAGGAAATCAAGCATAAGACAGATGGAGTGCCGTTAGTCTTGACTAAGAAACAAGGTAACATCTTCGTGACTGAAATCTCTCTATGTTAATCCGCTGTATGGTCGTAGAATCATAAGTCCACATTTGGTAGTCACATTGCTTGATGTAGAGCTTGCATGCCTGACTTGATGTATGTACGTGGTTCACGTCATATATGTGCTGCTCTGTGTATGTATGTATGTGTGTTTGTGGGTGTGCACTACTGTCTGCGTGCGAGTGGTTTCGCAGCGTGCCGTCTCTTGCCACACGGGATGTTGTTCAGAGCTGTTGACAGTGTACATCACTTACAACCATTTCGGCCTATGAGTAATGCGTTAGAGGCCAAAAACGTCCTTCGGCTGGGAGTACTCGCACACATATAGACAATCAATGGGAACCCCAGCAATCGCAGATCCGCCCAACATAGCCTTCAGAAAGCGCAAACTATGGACATTGCACGACAGGCCAGTTATTGTAGTGCCGCTGTGGCTGTTTCCAGAGTTATTGCAGCAACAAAATCGTAACAGAACGGTGTAGTTTTTATTTATTGGTATGTTTCACAATCAAGCTCCGATATCTATATACACCTTTCCACTCACAATTATGTATTATAGGAGTGATGTCTGTGGAGAAGGAAGGTGAACTCGACATCACTGCAGAATATCTGAATCCTACGATGGATGCGTACATTCCTACTAAACACAACCCATGGGTCAATGACACTGAAGAGACCGAGCCGTCGGCCGCCAATGGGGTTGAGGAAAAGCACTTCCCACTGTATGAGGGTGGACAACAGCTGCTTTCTGTCGATCTTGAGCTTAAAGGTATGTAGTACGAATGCGTATATGGAGGACAATGTAAAAAGGATGTATATATCAGTTCCAAATGTATGCTATCACACAGTCTTACCTAACTACAATCTAAAGCATCGTTCAATCGGTGGGATTACTCGGATTAGTCTCAAGCGGTAGTCTCGCCCCTCTCGCACCCTATACGGATACAACGAGTGTCGGCCACAAAATATAGCAGACATCTTGTCAATCCATGATATATTTCATTGTACTTGCTTAGTACATGTGAGACTTACTGAGAGGAAGCCATTGCAAACCACCAAATAAAGACTTGGACGGACAAGTTTTCAGTGTCGAGATCCGCCCTCATTCACTCTACGTCGAATTGTCTGTTTGTGTATGTCTACCATAAAGTCGTACATTATATATAGCAAAATGATTGTTCAATGATTGCTATTACTTTTATCCTTACAGACCACAAACTAAGTTTTGGACAGGCCATCAGCGGCGAGGTGACTATTCAGGCACCATATACTGACACAGTGGATGTGACTCTGATTGTCGATCTTAAAACTTACGATGATCGTCTTATTGAAGAGATGCACCGTGTTGTACACTCTTTGCCTATTAGCGAAGATCATCCACTCTCCCTACCGTTCCTAGTACAACCTTCACTGGCCGAGTCGAAGTAAGTACATAATATCACGAATATGTTCAAATGTGTATGTGCGTATGTGTATGTTTATGTACATGGGCGGTTTCCTGGTGTGTACCGTGTAGCCGACATCATTCCCAATAGGAATTCTGGCCGCTTACGCTACTGTTGCTAGTGTGCACATATCTAATCGAGATCATAGGATACGGTGTATCTTTGTATAAGCATATGAGTATGTGATAACATGTACGCTGATATTAGAAGGGTAGAATCGCACACGTCTATGTTGTGTGAGTGTGTAGATTGAAAAATTTGCTTTATTCCCGTGGTAGTGTGATCGGGCAGCATCTAGAAGACCTTATCCATGAAAATATCAACCACCTATGTAATTCAGTTTCCTCTGCGCTAGATGGTAGTACCTGCGAGTCTTGCGAGAACTGCTACATAAGGGTTCGTGGTGTATTGATGTTAGTCTTGTAGTCTTGAGCGCTCGGTTTATCCTGTGCCATGCACGTGTCGTGTGATGATGTAGTACGTAACAATCGGAATAGGTTGAAGTTACAATGTTCAACCGTTATTCCTTCGTACCAGATCGCATGGAATATTCGTTTATCACGGGAGAACTCAGCAAAAAGATTAGACGAGAGAATATCAATAAGCGCATATGTATACCATTTAGTTGTTTTTTCAAAATGAAGTTGCATACGTGTTATATATCTGATGTAAACACTATTAGACAAAATCGGCTGATTGTCCTTTTTTGTATCCCATTAGGACTCCCTCGACCGTCTACGCCGAGCTTCGAGTGCTAGCTATCACAAAGAACGCTGACGAGGTGGTACTGCACAAGGAGACTATTATTCTGTCGCGTGAGCCAAATAGAAGTGTTCCCGAAGTAGACCAAGCTCGTGATATTGATGGTGATCAGGATCAGGGCGAGAGTGCACATTACTACCGCGCGCTTATGCGTATGAATAATCGCTTCATGCTAGGTTAAAACAAGAACCCTTTCTGCAAGAAGTTGACCCGGCAATATCCTGATTTTATCTGTGTATATACACGCACATATGAATATATATATATATATATATATATATATATTGCTTATGTGAGCATTCTAACGCTGTGTTGCCTTGATGTGGGATGGTAAGACAATAAACGCTAAATTTGAGTCCCAATGATGGAGAAAATACATACTATCTCAAAACAAAAATGCAGGTGACATACCTGCGTACATTGCTGCTCATATCGTATTCAATATTTCCCGACCATCAACAACAAATACTCCCAATGTTATTTCAGGTAGGCGTGCTTCTGAACAATCCTTTCTGTACGATCTGTCTCTACATTCCCAATTACCTGGCATACAATATGATCAGTCCTCATTCAACGTCCAAATCCACAATTACAAGGGCTCAGTTTTTATGTCGGCCGTACCTAATTTACCAAAACTCATATACACTTGCATAAAGTACACAATACTGAACACACTTCAGGTTTGCTGTTAGTGGAGATAATGATGAAAGGTACTAAAATACTTATCTCGTTCGCAAAGCATAGCATATAGACCCAAGCTACCACTGCGACCGAGTTGAGCTATCATATTTGGGTTGGCTGCTTCGATCAGGTTTCATGGAATTGTTTTGCTCTGAAACTTATGTAACCTACAAATTGAGTCGGGTTAAGTTGTCTCAGAGGGGCTGTATTGGTTTTGTTGAGTTTTTTGTTGACCTCCACCCCCACCCGTGAGGAGCCTATTGTGCCCTTGCGACAAGTATTCATGCGACATCACGCGACTTGATGGTTTTTGCCTTAATCTGGACTGTGGGAAAGTTGCACCTATTGAATTACAACTCAAATTAATGAAACCAATTTGTGGTGACAATTCTCTCTGACATGTGTGACAGGAGTGTTAGATACTATACGTGGTTCAAGACTCCAAGGCTCAAGCCATAGCAATCAGTGTTGCCGAAGATTCCAGGTTTTAAGCCTTCTAAATTCGTTGAAAACAATCCCCGGGGGTCCCCAGAAACCGGTTAGAAACTAGTAAAAGAAAAGGTAAATAACATACTACGACAGCTACAGGGAATAAATACGACTCAGAGACTTAACAAAATTGTATGGTTTGCACTCGTTAGGCAGTGAAGGGCTTTTCAGTACATAAATACAGTGCCGCAGTGGGACTGTGGGAGGGGAGGGCGTCACTCAATCCGAGTTGGTGTGGGTGGGTCGTGGGTGACGTGAGAGTTGAGACTTCTGAGTATGCAGTTCTGACTTCTGAGTTCTGGACTGTCCGGAGTGTCCGTATATAGGTCATGACTCATAAAGTCATATACTGTACTGACATGACGACAACTATTTTTTTTTGGAATTTGGTGTGGAATAGACAAAGCCCTCTCGGCCTCTTTATGGTATGTAGGACTGGGCTGACCGCTGATATGTATCATATGTCATAGGACAGAATATTTTATATTAAAAATAGATGGGAGTTGGGACCACGAGGAATATCATACTCTGCCGGCCTGCCCTCTTTATGACAGGACATTCTCTATGAGAACACCAGTTGGCCCATGCGGTACGGGTATAGAGAACTTGGAGTCTTTGTACAGTCTTTTTGAGGCTTGAGACTTGAGACTTGAGAACTCAGAACTTAAGACACAAGTCTCTCTCTCTCTCGCTCTCGTCCTTTTCTCTGTACTACTAGCTCTAGAGAGAGGGAGAGTAGGCAGTAGAGTAGAGAGAGAGAGAGACCTTCGTTATTGTCAGAGAGTGAGTACTACTGAGTACTGACTACTGAGTAGTGAGTAAAACAAATGGGCATGTGGCGTGCATGATGAGTAGTTGAGTACTACAACTTGAGTACATATCTGCTATTTATATTTTTAATTTTACTATTTATCTATCAATGTTTATGACACAACTCGTTTTTATTTAAATAAACAATCTATCCCCATTCTCCTCGTACATACGGGAATTCCGTATGTATTACAATTTACATAAAATGGTGACTCCGTGAATGTCTGGTGACTGGTGAGTCAGTGCCTCAGTGGTGACATAAGTGGTGACTGGTGACTGGTGACTGGTGACTGGTGACTTGTGACTGGTGACTGGTGAGTTGGTGACTGGTGACTTGGGTGGTGGGTGGCTGACTGAATGGGGTGAGTGCACTGGCTGTTTAGTGGTGACTGGTAACTTGAGTCGTTTGATAATTAAAAAATTGGCAGTTCTTTGGACTTTGACTGTCGACACAAACCGACAAATATTTAACTGGAATACTCTGCCAGGGAATGCCTGTACAAGCAGTGAGCAGACTGTACACTTTGAAAACAATAGGTCAATAGTATTGGCGCCTCTAAAGTCAAGTTTCAAGAGGGCTCTTTAAAAAAATACATACACAAGAATACTGAAATCTGAATACAATACATTTTTTTTAAACAAACTAAAAGTTGGCAATTGGCATTTACAGTAGAGTAAATATTGAGTAATGTAAAATCTATACTTCAGGTTTTACTCATATTTTAATATTCCACTGTCCACATAGTCCCATACTTGACCTTATTTTTTTAAACCTTAATAGAAAAACAACCACAACAACTCATTATAAATTTGTTTACTCTCATCAATATTAATTTACAAAAGTTAAAGTTCATTTGTTTGTTGTTGTACAAAAAGTGAAAATATTTACACGGTCACACCAATTTGCATTCTAAAAAAAACATTTGAGCATTGTACGCGTATTCGAAAAACATGCATGATATTATATTGAAATTGAAACTATTCATCGTATCGTGAAGCCATATTAGATCTGATCTCACAAATGAATGATTCGCCCGAAAGAATTAAAAAAGAGGTTGTCAAGGAAAGGACCAAAATTATGGGCATTAAGATGTGCTTTTACATGTGCATGCGTGTACGATGTGAGATATGTGACAATCTACAGGGCGCTATGTTACCAAGAAGGAATAACTGGTAGCTCTGTGGCTATTAGACCGCGTGACAATTCCAACGTGAAGTATGTTGTCCAAACTATGTATGAGGAGCATGTGATGAACTTTATGGTTGATTTACATGTCTTGGTTTAATGGCTTCATAAGGTAGTGCCTGTGTATACAGATGTCCAAACTAAAAAAGAAGTCGAGTCGAGTCGAGTAATATGTAAGCGCGTGTGGAGGTGCTCTACAGCCCCGAGATGTAGTGGGTATGCGATACCAACAACCGCACAAAGCAGTGGCTCCATAAATTTCCCGGCCATTGAACAGAGCCACAAATGCTAATCAGAAGCAATTGTAAAGCTATCGCACAGCGTTCGTATGCCTTTGCGCCAAAAGAATATATCGGCGAGGCGCAATTCAGGTAAATTGCTCACGCATGTCAGGTAGACATCTTACCCACTGTTGAGCGATCAAGTGTATATGCACACACTCTAATCGCCAAACACGTGGAACCAGACGCACCTTGCACACGTACCGTTTGTGTGCACTAGTAGACTCCATGTGCAATTCTCGGACGCGATAGATATTTTTAGCATCGAAAGCCATCCCCTGAAGCTATCCTTGCTTCACTTGATCACGATTGACATACTGAAGTATAGTTATACTCTACTCATCCATGGCTGCCACTCCAGACGACCCAGAAGCTTACCTACAGTTTGAGAAGCATATTTCGGCCTCTCTACACTATTCGTCAGATTGGGTGCAACTACTAAATCCGGTGACATTTCTAAGAAGTAGTGCTGAGAGTAACCCAGCCAGTCTACGTCCCTACTTTACTCCGCCTTTGCTTTATCACTAGTTTTTCGTGATGGAGTTTCATTCTGTGCCTCTGTTTGCACATGTGCGACTTCTCTGCCTTGTGAGTTGGCTATGCCATCCTTCTTTTGATTGTTCTTAGTTTTACGATACTCTCTCGCACGCTCACGCAACTGCCCTCGTTTGGCGGTGACGAGCATCCGTGAGACCGCCCGGAGCCATATTGCCTGTTCAACAGCGAGTTTTAAAGTATCAATAATCGATGCGAAAAATGCATGCGTGTTTGTATAAACCTATACCAGGATACCTCCATGCCTGCGTGGTTAGTTACTGTATGAATCAATGAAAAAAAGAATGTATACGGGCAGCAAATACTGAATAGTGGATACATAAATCCTGAATAGTGGATACATAAATCCTGAATAGTGGATACATAAATCCAGAAAAATCACTTATAGTGGATCTTTGCCAGCCCTATAATAGCATTTCAGTGCCTATCAGTCTCTGAGGTAAAATATTGTGTCCCCCTATAAAAACTCGATGCACTCATTGGATAAAGAAATATCACTTGAACCAAGTACGCGGTATCTATATTCACGCACACCATGGCAGAACTAGAGCTACATAGACACTGAAAATTAAAAAGTCTCAATCCGAGGTAGCTGATTCACAGATGCGTTGTAGTCAATATTTCTGTCTAGTAAATGATGCACATAATTCCGCCACATTGTCCAACACTTATCACAAACGATAAGAACAGAGCACCCATCGCACTACGAAAGCCCTAAGCATTCTCTCTACGCACACAAAAGGCACTTAGATGCGGTTTCGCATTGTATTCTTCGGAACGACAAACACACAATAAATGCACTGGATCGGTAAGAATAGTCGGAATTAGGTACGTGTATCCATTAACTGAAATGACTAGCAAGAGTGTGACTTACAGGGCTGAGAGATGATATTGAAATCACGCGACATGAGATTCAAAATCAAATCCTAATTTGCAGCGATGGAGATAACGGTACATACTGCATGGGATAAGGGTATGACGTAGTACAAAATACAATATGTAACACATAACGTGGAAATACGATACGGAAGTGTGCTTTCGTAAACAAATCTTAGCAGCAGTCGCAGTTAAGCTGGCGAGTTGGTTAAAGATGGTCACAGCAAGGGCACTTTGCAAGTTCAAGTAGTGCTTACTGGTGAATGAATTTTGGCTCTTAGCGTACCGGTCAGTATAAAACAATCATACGATATATTGACACAACGGCATGGTGTAGTTTCGATTTTACTATATAT
>NW_014039387.1:10518-20581 GCF_001186125.1 Sphaeroforma arctica JP610 | reverse complement strand
TATATATATGTATAATAAATAGTAAAAAACTTGCAAATACCGACAGATTTTTAAGATATACTTTCTGATTAATGCACACACGATAATCCAACGAATACACACACACACACTATTCGCAATAGAACTTAAAGTATAGTACTTCAACTGACCCAACGAATACACACACACACACTATTCGCAGTAGAACTTAAAGTATAGACAGATTATTGATTTTTATTTTTATTTTTTATAAATTGGCATATAGCCTCCTAAATCGAAAAATCAGCAAAAAACCACTTACCCCTCGGACGCAACCCGCCTGGGCCCACGTTAAACCATCACTGCGCTTCCCGTACAGTATCTATGCTCACCTGAAAACTGTACACAAAACCACGGGCGGGCGTACAACCGACCATGTAGCCCTCCGCCAACGCTGTGACGACATCAGGAAGAACTCAACAAAACGTTGGTCCAACAAGGAGATCGCGGCAATGGCCCGGCGCCAATACTACTACCAACTGGTTATGGGTAAACCGCCAACCTCAAACCGAGACACAGCCAGACACGACAGCTTCAATCGCTGCTTCGAGTCTACACCAATCCGGCTCTGTGCTATGATTGTAACGAATACGTACATGTTCACATTGCTCGACTACCGCACCGACGGCTGTCTCTGCCCTGTCTGCCCCGGTAGCCACAAGTTCACTACCAGCCACTTTACCTCCATCCAACAACTGATTCGACGCATCCTGGTAGGCCCGAAACTGCCGCCCATTGGCCCTGACCTCCTTCGGCAATTACAGGAGTGCCACGACTTCCACGGTATCTGGACCCTCCACGAACACCTTGTATCTTTTCTCCAGCATGTTGAAGAACCACCGTAACCTCACCCGTCCCTGACACATCAACAGATGTTCCCCATACCCCGGCTAATCACGCTGTTGAAGTGTTTTGAACATCACCAGTGGGTTGCGGGGATGTCGCCAACTGAAGCCATGGAAGCCATAAGCGCGAAAGGAGGCGATACCCAGTGACAATGCTGCAATCAGGGATTCCATATGTCTGGCGAGGTTGATTCCTGGTACTCCGTGAGAGAGTGGGAACCCCAGGTATTTGGAGTGTTTCTGTTCGGCATGTGTGGGCGCCAGTTTCAGGGGGAGGTAACGTGTGTTGCAAGGTGCGTCTGCAAGCGTCGGCGTGATAAGCTCACCATTTATACGGAGGGTTGGCGCTGCGTGTCGCTAGTCGGTAGATCATACTCGGGGTTTTATGACACCCTGTTCGAGGACAGATTTGCGTCCCCACGCATCAATGTCATCTAAGAACGGCTGGAGCGAAACCGATCGAGGGGCTTGGATCCGTGTGTCATCGACAAATAAATAAGAGTGGAGGAGCTTGGGCCGAAATTGTGCTAGCGTGACAGCTAAGGAATCCACGTAGATAGTAAAGAGCTGGGAGCCGACGATTGAGCCTTGTAGGATGCCATTCGTTCTATGGAATAGAGACGAGAGCGTGCCGTGGTATGTCACTCGAATAGGGACCCTCCCAAACAGCGCGCGAAGGCAGTTGATCCAGTTTACGGGCATTCCAGCGTGACGCAGAAGTACCCATAGGCGTGGGAGAGCGACCTTGTCGTATGCCTTGGTTATGTCCAGACAGACGTCGTTCCACTCCTCTTCTGATTGTGTCTTAGTAGTAGTTTTTTTTCCGCTGGAACCGACATCGTGTAGATTTTGTTTGTTCTTTCTGGGGCTTCTGGGGGTTGTATCTGAGAAGTGATGTCTCACACTAATCCTTCTAGTCCTTTTTTGGTTATTGGTCCGGCTTGTAGGACTGGGTCTTGTGTTCGGATTATTTCCTAACCCCCCCCCCCCCCCAGAAGACTTGTCCGGCACTTTTAGAGTTATTAAAAACATTCTGTTTTTCATTGTATAAAAATAAAAGGCAAAAGAATCAAGATGCCAATCTAAATAAATATCGGAGACTCGGTGTGAGTTGTGTTGTGAACTTGTGACTGTCTGAGTGAAACTGAGACAGTGAGAAACGAGTCCTTATTTTTGGTAGTTTTGTACCAAACAATGGTCCGTAGCCGTCTGATTTCTGAGGGTTTCTGCTTTCCGGTGGTGTTATCCGCCGTTGACATGCGTCTACCTATGCAATTGAAAAAGAGATAAAAAGTAGGGGCGCGTTTTGTTGGTGTGTGCACACTGCACAGGGGAACAACACATTCAGAATCCACACGATTAGACAAAATGGTTAGGTGTTTCGTAACAAAAGCCAGCGATGTCTATCACATCCGCACTGAGGACGATGATAAGATGCCCGTTCAAACCTTGTGGGAGGCGAATAAACAATCCTAGACGACCACGGAGACGAGCCAGCCTACACCACTTTCACTCAAACCAAGGCAGACACAGGCTACTACACAAGCGAATCAAACAAAACATATTCGCACAAAGAGTTTTACTCGGAGGCACAGAAGTTCCCCCAGGCGTTGGTAGCGTGCGATTTTCCTCGACATAAGGCGGTGAATATAATTGGCTTTAATAGTATTGAATGGCTCTCCGCAGATATGGGTTCTATGATGGCCTTTGGAGTCAGTGCCGGTGTGTACGAAACCTCCAGTGCTGAGGCATGTCAGTACCAAGCAGCGCATTGTAAAGCGCATACTGTGGTGGTCGATGATGAAGTATCAGAAAATTTTGCATGATTCTATCGAGGGCGGTCTTCCTGATTTGAAAGTAGTAGTGGTCTATAATATGAATCCAGAGGACGTCAGTGCGCACAAAGAGGCCTTTCGCAAACATGGAGTGTCTCTCTACGAGTACAAGCAATTCATGTCATTGGACAAGGACGATACACATTTAGCCGAGGTTAATGAACGCAAGAATACGCAGGTCGCCGGCAACTGCATAAAACTGATTTACACTTCTGGCACAACAGGAGTACCTAAAGCAGTCATGCTCAGTCGCGATAACTTGGTATTCTCCGCGAAGACCACAGCGCTTACAATGAATGGAATCGGTCCAGGTGATCGCCTTCTATCTTATCTGCCACTGTCGCATATTGCAGCTGAGTTCCTCGACTTCGAATTTGTCTGTATTCTGGGCTGTCATACCACCTTTGCCCGTCCAGATGCCTTGAAGGGCGGCACACTTGGTCAGTCGCTCGTTGCCGTGCAGCCTACCATCGTTTTGGGAGTACCACATGTATGGGAGAAGATCGCCGCCAAACTACACGCAATAGGTGCCGAATCCACAGATCTCAAGCTCATGATCAGCACGTGGGCTAAAGGCGTGTGATTTGAGCGTACGGCTAGCGGGGAGGGTCTAACTGCTACCGGCGAGTCAAAGTTCACAAATCCTACAGGAGGTTTGGGATATAGTCTGGCGAACATGCTGGTATTCAGCAAGGTCAGAGCAGCCCTGGGTCTGGATCATTGCCATTTGTGCGTGACTGGTGCAGCGCCTATTTCAATGGAGACTTTGTACTTATTTGCGGGATTGGTCATACCTTTGCTCGAAGGTATGGTACATTGCAAATCTACTTCGCTATTGAAACTTTGTTAAGTATTTGTCCTTTTATTATATTCGTCTCGTGCGCCAACGAAAAGTCTGTAATTGTTTCCATATACTACATCGACGGAGTATGATATCACGTGTCTACGTGCCCGCATGTTAAAATGTAAATTGATATGTTTATTATCTTCAGGACAGTTCGAAACCTCCGGACCAGCCACTCTCTGCACAACCAGCCTTGGTTACCGAAAGGGTTCAGTTGGTCGCAAAATTTCCGGCAGCGAGCTTCGAGTTGATTCTGAAACTCAGGAGATCCAATTCATGGGCCGACATGTGTTTATGGGATACCTCAAGAAAGACGAGAAGACCGCAGAACCCTAAACCCTACTTGGCAAGCGGTGATCAGGGTACCATCGACAAAGATGGGTTTGTGAACATCACAGGCCGCATTAAAGAACTGATTATTGGTGCCGGGGGGGGGGGGAGGGTGAGAATGTAGCCCCTTTGCCCGTCGAAAGGGCCATGAAGAAGGCCATGTCATATCTTAGCAACTGTGTGGTGTTTGGTGAACGCAAGCCATATTTGGGAATGTTGGTGTCCCTGTGTGTGGTGACGGACCCGGATGCAATGAAGCCCACAGATCAGCTCGAGGGAGTATCGATGCAATGGGCCAAGAGAGTTGGCAGCAAGGCCACCACATACTCTGCTGCAAAGCAAGGTGAGGTCATCAAGAGAGAGATAGATGCTGGGTTAAAAAAGGGCGCTGAGCACGTTATATCACGCAGCTAGATTTTTGATTTGGCATGAGGAAGATTTGGATATTCCTGCGGATTTATTGGGCGCCACGCTGAAGATGAGGCGAAACAAGGTGTACAAGCTGTACGATGAACAGATTTAAAAAGAGTACGCGGAGAATGACGCGGCATTTAAGCAGAAGGCAGAGGTGACCACGGGGGTAACTGAAGTGTAAGTATAATTATTAGACTTAGTAACGACTCAAGTACTAGATTGAGCTCACTAATCCCGACTATCATGGTATTAGTAAAAGTTTACTACTAAATGATACTGTCGATGAACCTCATTTATTCTGACAGCCATGGTATTAATAGTTTATCGATTATTCTATAGTTGAGATTATTCTGTAGATGGACCTCACTTGTTCTGACAGTGATGGTATTTAACAGTTTATTTATGTTTTACACTGTAGATGATTGATGATACTGTAGATGAAGCTCACTCATTTTGACAGTCATGGTCAGTACAAGGCCATGTCTCGATGTGATTTCCCCGCACCGCTCGTGTACCATTGTGTGCTGACACTCACAACAACATGATTCGATTGGCTGTTCATCCCACCTTCACGCGCGAATACTCTCTCGCCTTCGGAGCGGGAACGGTGCAAAAGACTCAAAGCATATCTATCAGCGTCACACTACTTCAAGTGGCCGCTACTCACTGCATTTGGGCTGCAATACCGTTTGATCATTGTGATGCGAGAAGCAAAGGTCCTCGCATAAGTGTCGGGCATGTCCGGAGATAACTGCTTAAACTCAGCTCGTGCGATGCATTTTCTGTGTAGTGTTTACCTACCTAGCAGTAGTATAGATGGGATATTTCAACACCAGCTTTGTAATATTCACACCCCGACAACACAGGTCGCTCAAACGTGCACCGCCAAGACCATTGTCTGCATACTTCTATCAACAAGGTTATTCTATTTGTGTGCCGATCATTGTGTACATTCTACTACCGCCATCGGGATCCGGTAACGTTATGAAATCTACTCAAACTCCATCGTATGCGACAGAAAATGTGGTGTACAGCGCGTGTGTATATGTAGACAACACAGCTGGGTCAATGCCTACGACCTTCTTGGCCCGTCCTGCGCATGGGGGCGTGTGACATGGCCCAGAGCTGTGTCCGTTCACATCGCACAGACTATCCCCTCACACAATTCAATTGACCTCCATCTTCACTGAGGCACTCTGTGGGTTGAGCTGACCTCCCCTCCAGGCACATCGCAGTGTTCTATAGCCATTTTTCTCTCTTCCACTACTGATCTGAACCGTCGGCTCGTGCATTGCATTGGGCTCTACTAGACTCCTGCTCGAGAGATTGGGTACTCCGTTTGAGTAGGACGCGTCTCCGATTGACTGACCAGCGAACTTACGACGAACAGCTCAACACCAGGTCGCACTGTTTTTCCGGCACTGGTGCTGCATACTTGGAGGTCTAATTTGGCCCAGAAATACGAAAAAGAGGTAGGGGTTAGAAGTCGTTGAGACTGTTTTGTCTTGTTCGATAGAATGTGTGTACTGAGAACGAGTTGATTACACTTTTGATGGGGGTGTAGCCTACAAAAAAGAGTGCCTACGGAAAGCATTGTGGGTAGCAATGAAAGAAATTGGTTTAAAAATAAAACGGTTTTGATTGGTGGTTGAATACACAGTCGGAGCCGTTAGGTACCCCGGTAAGCGTGAGAGACAATACGCAGACGCTGCATATCACTGTGCAGAGTATTGCAAAAGCCAACACGGGCACAAGGGACAAAGCATAGCATAAGGTTGTCAAGATATCTTGAATCATAAGTATGAAGTGCCGATCAGAGAGCACAGCTAGAACCATTCTAAGGTTAACATATACATACAAGGTTAAACTATACAGTCAAGGTTATACAGACAAGGTTAAACTATACAGACAAGGTTACCATATAAAGACAAGGTTAAATTATACAGACAAGGTTAACATATACAGACAACAAGTCGAGACGTCATATAGTATCCGGCAATACTAGGTTAAAGACAGTTCCTGTTGTATGACCACACGAGTTGCTATGGCAATACAGTGCACAGCTACATGCGCCTCAACAGCAAAAGAATGTACAATACACAGCATAGACGTACACGTGTATTCGTACGGAACACGTCTCATGACTCCAGCACAAGACCCCAAAACACTGCCCGTCTATTAAGCACTATAGTGGGGGTTTTAGGGGTTTGGGTTTTAACCCTAAAGCCTAAACAACCCAAACTAAATGGAAAAGGGACACGCGAGGACAGATACGCAGATGTACACTCGACAAGACATACGTCGAACGATGCCTCGGTCTCTGGGTTCAGTCCAAAAGGATCGCACATCACAGTCAAAAGTCGGTCGATTTCGGTGTAGTCGCCGTTCTCAGCCATCTCAATCGCTTCCTGTGGTTTAGATCAGTGGCACAAGACGTTAAGATGAGTTAAGGATATGCTGCCTACAACACACAGTGCACATGTATCGACAACTAACATGTGACATACACCCCTCCAGATAAAAGCATACGTGGTGAACTACACGCACAACAGTCCCAACGGAATATGGCCAGGAGCCATCGGGTCAAACACTCACAATGAATTAAGGAGTGCATGGCATCAATTACGCATGCCTGTGGTAAAACCACAAACACGTGTACGGTACACACGTAGCAGCCCACAGAAGAACATCAAACAGCACACGGAGCGTGCATCTCACTGCATGCACTCAAAATCACCTGTGCCAGATGGTTCTTGAACGTGAACTTGGGATTCGTGGTGGCCATCTTCGCTTTCCTCGCAGTGTTCATAGCTGACACACTGGTTGCTGGCTCCACCTCCACCTCTCTATGTAACCGTTCAATGTACTGTGGCAGCCACACACCCCATTTGTCACGCACACGTTGGTCACGAATGGACACATCCTCCGTGTCCATTTCATTGGCGGTGTTGTTCGATTCAATCAGCTTCTTAAAGTACTCTACCGTCCTTCCCGTGTAGCTCAGCAGAATGCCTGATAAGCCAAACAGGATGTGGTGTGCGTGTCAACAGATATGAGATCCTCAGTTGGAAGGAAAACGTTAAAGTATTCCCATAGGCAAACCATTTGAACAGATGCAACTAGAGTAAACGGTTGCCAAACCCTCAACCCTACACAGCATAGTCACATACAACTATACCTACACACACACACGCCCACACACCCAGACTTCACTAAGGACCGAAGATTTCACGGACTCACCTGGCTTTTCCTCACCCAGATCGATCAGTCTCTGCATGGTGGCCAGGGGCATGTCTGGTCTAATCCGCTTAGCCATGAGTCTCGAACTGTTGAGTGGATTGCCATTCAAAATGAATAAATAAAACAGATCTATGAGTAAACTACGTCATACGATACGTCTTCCTCAGATCCATGGGCGTGTATGGGCGTGTATGGGCGACTATGCAGATGAGCAACAGAGCTCAACAGAGCCAGTGGATGAATAGGTCAAAAATTAAAAGCTGTACACAGGTATCTCTCCCCATGGTCACTATCATTCCGAAAAAGCTCACACCCACACATCACACATCCAATGCACTTCTCTACCGACCTGCACGTACAACAGTCACTCACTCACTCACACTCACACACCTGCAACACAGCACATCCAGTGCACTTCCCTACCGACCTGCACATACAACAGTCACTCACTCACTCACGCACACACCTGCAACACAGTGGCAGGATAGAGTCTTCAATAAACCGCTGCAGCTGCGGCTGATTCACAGTCCCCTCAGTCACAGGCACGTCCGCTAACTCACGGAACAGCGCAGTCATGTCACACCCCGTGTCATTCATGGTGGCAAACAGCTCAGACACCAGCTCACGGTCGGATTCCTCTACAGACCGAATTAGACCCAGCTGTGGTAGTGTAGGTTATATTACTCATTGTTGTGAGGATATATATATATATATATATATATAGATCTACCATCGACGGAGGAAACACAGTCAACCACAGGTGTTGTAGAGGTGTGCGATGTACATGACCGATACACGACACACTATAACAGGTATTAAGTATCATAAAGAAGGCAATTGAGCTATTGAGTGAACTTTCAAAACAGGTTGGAAGAAAAACACCCACTGCAATGCATGTTATGACACTGCAAAAGAACCTAGAAATCATATGTATATATACGCATATACATATACATATGGGCTAGTTGTAAACTTCTCGCGCAATCCACTGCACAATAAGATCGAAATCACATCGAATGAAGCGTAGTACGTAGACTTACCTTTGCTAGCATGGTTGCACTGTAATGTCGGCGTAACACGGCGTCGTAGTTCTCTATCACTGGTGACAGGTTAGACATGCAAATGACACCTGAGGTGTCTAACGCCTGCGCCAGTCGCGTCAAGTTCCTGTTCAGAGACGTTATGGGATGGCATGAGCACGCGGTAACCTGTGGGTAACAACGAACGAACGCAGCAGCGCATGCACGAAGGATGGGCACACGCATCCCCTGGGGTGGTACTCGCAATATATATATATATATATATATATATATACATATACCTATACACATATATATTAATATACATTTACATTTACATATATATATATATATATGTGTGTAATATTCTCACACCCCTTACCATTTACAGATACCCGGCTGGTTCTGGTATCGATACCGTCCTGTGGTGTCTGAGTGATTGGGGACCATATCCGAATCAAAGTATCCCATGAAGCCATACGGTCCATAGTCAATGGTCAGCCCCAGGATACTCATGTTATCTGTGTTGAGCACACCGTGCACAAACCCTACACCCTACGAATGTAAAGGCACAGGCAGAACATAGTGCTATGGTCAAGGTCTAGTACTTTCCTGTGCGGAAGGGGACTGTGTGTGTTTCTATGTACTTAGCTCAGATACTCGGGTAATCGGATTTACAGGATCATACGCAGCACAGGAACACACGCACAAATAGTATTCAGCTATATGCCCACGAGATACACACACACACATACACATACACACACACACACACACAGAGCGAGAGAGAGATACGCACAGACACACACACACACACAAACAATAATACACAAACAAGAACACAGGCATGAATGCCACAATATGGTCTACGCGAGCAAACAAACCAGAATGCACCGTATGTCATATCATAGTCATAGTCATAGCCCAGAGATGCAGAGACATATCTGTTATCCCACTAGGTCATACGCACACACTCACACGACAAGCACACCCATCAACCACGCGCATACACATACACACGCAGACACACCATACACACACACTCACATACACATACACACGCAGCCACACCTGCCACTTAGCACAGGTCTCTGCCGTGCGATCGACCAATTCCTGGAAGAAGGCAATGTATCTGTCTGTGTCGTTGTCATGGGCAGCCCAGATGTCAGGGTAGTGAGTGGACACTACGTGGTCTAGCATCTGCTTGGCCAGAGGAAAGTGCTCCGCACCAGCCGACGGCCCTGTGAGCAATGGTAGGCATAGTAGGTAAGGGGTGAGTGACTATACAAGCATAGGTATCCTTAAGGCGACATAAGCGGAACACAAGATGATAGAAGAGGTGAAGAAGCCGCCCGTTCCAAGCGTATCTGAAGGCTATTCTTTTGGATAAAGAGCAAGGACACACCTGTGCATACATTAGCAGCCAGCAACCTGCCATACACAAACACCATCATACATACGACATACACAACACCATCATATATTAAAGACATACACAACACCAACATATATTATAGA